>NW_017805824.1:4423023-4443690 GCF_001891065.2 Hippocampus comes
TTGAGTATCCGCAAGGGGACACTGTTTTGATCAGAGAAGAAGACAACAGCAGCCTCAGTCCGTCACTGTGACAGACCCATGACAGCAGACACTATCAATAGCACTCTCACATTTACACATTTAATAGCACTCTCCTTAGTTTGTAAGGTGTAGGCAGGGATTACATTTAGATTTTATATGCACGTGTAAATGGTTTAAAACTTCCTTTCTTTATGAATCTCGTTTAATCTTAAAGTGCATTACTATATTTTTCAATACCAATTACTTGTTAATGTTTGTACAATCAGTGGGATCATTTGCAATGCATTTATGTGAATGATAAAAGTAAATTGCACATTTGTCGAAGGAAATGTAAGGTGCTTCATGAAATATTTTGTAAAAGATATGTTCATTAAATTTCAACATTTTCCTAATGTTCTTGTGCTTCTTTATACCAAAACAAAGGAAAGACATTGTTTTGGTTATTTATAGCAAAGTATGGTATCATTTTAATGGTCCGGCCCACTTGACATCTACCGAGGCCGTATGTGGCCCACCATGTGAAATGAGTTTCACACCCCTGCTCTAAAGCCTTTTGCACAATAAGAACAATTAAATTTTAAAAATGTGTTTCTTTTTAGAGATCTGTGCCTCAAGTGAGGCGGCACAAGCAACTTGGTGGGCGGGCCCGGCCCCCTAAGGCCTGCCCGTGGCCACGGGGTCTAGTTGGATAAGTGTTCCAGGAAACACAAAATAGTCAATGTCATTGAATGATACGCTTGGATGATTCTTTTCAGGCTTATTTCCTCTCGTTCGCATGTCTTTTTTTTTTTTTGTGCAGTTCAGACTTCTGCCATACCCACCATGTGTATCCTGGGAATAAGTGTCGAGCACCAGAGAGGCACGATTCTTTGAATTTTGAGGCTGACTGTAAATCATGGAGCAGGGGATTTCCTGAGACTTGTGGATGTCATTGAAGTCCATGAGAAAAAATATTGACTTGAATTGAATACAACTTTATTGTCAAATATCGCACACTTTGTATTGTATATGAAATAAGTGAATGCAAAGATTTTACTAATAACATGCAGAATGACTGACTAAGAAGGTTTCAACGGGTCGCCGCAATCAAAGTCACCTTTTTGTAGTGGAGGGGTCGGGGATGGCTTGATTTATAAAAGTTGGTTGTGCATCATTACTTAAGATGTTGTTTTCTCTCTCTCCCTAGACATCCAATCCAGTAAGCACAAAGACCGGAGGAAAGGCTCTCTGGATGTGAGATCCACGACGTCTCGGGGGAGCGACGGTGAGAGTGATGGATGGAAACTAACACGCTCCCCAGTTGTCTGTTTGAATCAAGTGTTGATTAGGAGCACATAAACACTCTCATTAGAAAGCTCTCGCTAAAAGGGCCTGATTTATCAAAATTCCACATCGCGGGCGCTGAACTGCATGTTTGTGCTTAACAGATAGCATGCGTTGTTGGTGGGAATGTTACAGATGAGCTACTAAGATTATGGCACAATTGGCAACGGTGGAGACGACCCTATTTTTGGCACTTCCGCCACAGACACTTTGGAAAAGCACTGCAAGTGCAAAATGACGTTTGAAGTGATGGAAATGAACGTGTTAGCGGAAGAGGCAAACTAACGCTGGATATTGCGCCGCAATGTTTACGAGCCCTTTTGAGTCACACACAGCTTGCACATGCATAAACAAATTGTGTGCAATTGATGGCGGATTGTCAACTCCCTGTTTGACGAAAGAAAAAGTTCTATTCGATAATTTCTTCAATACTTTAGGGGAAGCCAGATATTTTTTAAAAAGGCGAGTTTTGTTTGATTTTACTCATCCCGAGTACATGGGTATCAAAAAATAAACAATGACTCATTTTGATTTCTGTATTTCTTTATTTGGCAGGGAGCTCACAGCGAAGGCACTCCTCAATGGCCCGAATCCACTCCATGACGATCGAGGCTCCCATCACTAAGGTGCTGCCTCAGACATCTGTGTGCAGTGTGTGCAGATGCTTCGAATCTCATGACAACACTGCGATTATAAAAACCACCATCACCGCCACGAGCCCTTTTTGTACATCCACCAGAAATAGATCCAATTTTCTAGAGGCCAGGCAAGCATGTCAAGAGAGGATGGTGATAAAATGCTCCATTTCATGCACACGAAAGCATGCCGCACCGGGCTGACCCACTATTTCTGTGCTTGATGTAGTCTGCAGGATGGAAGGAAACAGAGAAAGTCCCCAGAGATGGGTCATATGACATGCTACAGTTTCTCTGCTGTATCGTTTGACTGTGTAGGCAGTCCCTGTGGGCATCATCCTCTCCAGAATAAAGCACAGTTAGATAGTAGCCTACTACTGTGCGTGGGTGCGCGGGAGGCCCTGCCATAGGAAACCAATGTAAGATTACATTTTACATTGTTTTGCTCCACTTCAAATTAAAGTAGTCATCCATGAGGCCAGGATGATCCGTGTCCTGAGAGACACCTCTGATAATTCCCACTGCCAGCTTTTGTCCGCAATATTGGTTGAATTATGCAAATTTACAGCAGTAGCCAGACTTACGAGTGCCTTAAATTTGGCGTTTTTCAAGTTGTGAGCCATGACCCTGTTTTCGTTTGTTTTTGCTGTGTTGTGCGACAAATTTTAATTCACGAGGGAGTTCCAGTTATGCTGTCGCCCACGTGAAGAGAAAAAAAAAAGGAGAGTGACAGTCGCCGAAGCACTTTTTTTCATTTCTCGAGCAGGACATAAAGTCAAGGCCCCAAATCCAAAGTCAAAACATTCACAAGCAGAATGGAAAAGATGCTCACACTGGGTAACTCCATGGGAAATGGCCAACCGGAGCTGGAGTCACAACTCATGTCCCTCACTAAGCCGCAAACCTCAAAGGCACATGCCACCATACAAATATTCCAGTATGTGTGTCACTTTCAGCTCAGTTATGCTTCATTACACCGGTTTCTCTTTAAATGATATTTTATTATGGCTTTTGTTTTGCTTTTTATTTACAATACTTTTCTTTATTAAAGAACTTCACTTTTTTTTTTTTTTTTTGGAGGCATGGGGGATGTCTGAAAGAGATGAATGACGTTTCTCTTCATTTTAATGGCACTTATTTCATCCTCCAGGTCATAAACATCATCAACGCAGCACAGGAGAGCAGCCCCATGCCTGTGGCAGAGGCCTTAGATCGGGTACTTGAGATCTTAAGGACCACGGAGCTCTACTCCCCACAGCTGGGCACAAAGGACGAAGACCCTCATACGAATGACCTTGTTGGCGGACTTATGACTGTAAGCGCTGCTCCTGCAGGCCTAACAAGACCGAAATGCTGAATGTGCTTGCTCTCAAACCAAGAAGTCTTCATTTTATACAGAATTGCTTTAACTGTACGCTACATGGTTCAATAGAACATAGCATTCATAAATTTATGACAAAAACCCAGTTGACAAAAAGTGTATGCCTGTTTGACAATCATTGAAATAGCTTACAACTTTACTTAACGGACCAGTTTGGGCTGCTATAGAGTGTGCAGTTTAAATACCCAAATCTTTTCTTGAAATGACTTTTCACCATTTTAATGGTGATCAATTCAGGGTATGACGCAAGTCTCGCGAGAAGAGCCTGACTGACCAAAATTCCACAGAGCGGGCGCTGTATTGGATGTTCATGCTTAACAGATAGTATGTGCTGCTGGTGGGAATATTGCAGATGAGCTTCTAAGATTGTGGAACAATTGGCAACGGTGGAGACATCCCTTTTTTTTGTTGTTGTTTTGCACTTTCACCACTTTGGAAGAGCACTGCGAGTGCAAAAGGAAGTTTGAAGTGGTGGAAATTGAGATTTTAGCGAGATAGGCAAACTGACACTGGATATTGCGCCGCGATGGTTATGAGCCCTTCTGAATAACACACAGCCTGCACATTTAAAGAACGTGGGTGCTAATGATGTCGGATTGTCAACTCCCTGTTTGAGTAAAGAACAGGTTGAATTTGATCATTTCTTCAATACGAAGGCAGATATTAAAGAAAAGGCAGGTTTTGTTTGAATATACGCCTCCTGAGAACGTGGGATTTTTTTGTCTCTGCCTACTATTGAACCTTACAATGTTTTGTTTTGTTTTTTAAATGTGCAAATCTGTGATTCAAATCTGCATTCAAATCAGCCCCACAATTGCTTTCTAAATAATTTTGGTTTCTGCCATTTCGAAACTCTTTCAATGAGCGGAAATGATCGGTTGTTCCCATCGCCCCTCATTTTGCCTTCACTTGCTCCATGCCACAATAACCATCTGCCTTTATGATTTGGTATTTAAATTCAAAAACAACACCCGCAATTGTTCTCAGTTGTGATAAATCGCATTTCATGTGCTAGTTTAATCTACAGTATTTACTTCCATTCCTCCTCATATTTTGCAGGTTTTGTGCAAACAAACCTGGAGTCAATCAAGCCTTTGGTGTTTCTTTGCAACGGGCCTTCGCCAACTCCAGGGCTGCCATGCAAATGACAGCATTTCCAAACATTTTTGCACATCTGACTTCATGCGAATAGTTTTGACAAGGTTGGAGAAAAACAGTTTCACCGTTGAGGCGCAGAAAGATCCGGAACAAGAGTCACTGAGTGACATTACGAGAAAGCGATAGTGAAATTCTGAAGTAGGCCAAGTGCCAAATTGGCAGTCTTGGCAACAACCCACCAGGAAGCGTTAGATTGTCCTTTGTGCTTCTGGAGGCTGAAGAGAAAAGCCCGCCCTCTCTTCCACTCACCAAATCCTCCCCCTCCTTTCTCTCTGTCCCTGCAGCACATGTACCTCGCTTCTCTCGCCCGTGCAGGCTTGGAAACATCCTGTTCTTCTTCGCATCCGATGAATAAGCATGACTTAACTCAGAAATGTACAATGTGTATTCAGAAGGGGATGGGAGGGGTTACACATACATTTTCACCCTCCCTGTAAAAGATGTGTTCTGTGAAAGCGGCTGATAAAAACCAATATAAATTCATGGTCATGAATGGATAGACGTTTTATATGATATGCTTATTTCCGGGCGGTTGTATTCGAATACGTCGTGTTGCGGTGCCATTTCAACTGTAGGCCTTGTTCCGGTGACACTGAACTCAAAGGACCCGGCGAACATTTCGAGAGGAGTTGTCATCTTTCTGATGAGAAAGTCTTAAAATAGCGAGCGTGTTCGGAGGCAGGGCTACCGTGAGACAATGCTCAGGTCAAAGATGAGCTAGTCTCCTCTTCCTTTTTCACTTGTCAAGTAAACATTTCTCTCGCCAACGTACTTAGCCTAAAATATACCGACTGCATATCAGTATGTCAGAATCAGATTTATTGGCCATGTCGGCAAGAAACACACAAGGAATTTACTTCCCAGTTACAACCCGTTCAGAAGAACAAAGACGAAACTAACATGGGGGAGACGGAACGAGAAGTCTGGCGGGTCGCTGTTATGTCTTTTAATACAAAGGTGACATGAGGTGGAATATGTTTTGATGTCATGACATAGCTTGAGGACATATCTTGGATACTGTAGTGATATTTCAAGTCCGACATTGCCGTAGTATAGCAGTGCCATACAGTGGATGTGTTACATTTAAGGACTCTGTCAAGGTAATACAAAGATTTATTTCTAAATACATTATACATGTTTGAAGATGATTGCCGGAAAAAGTGCGCAAAGACTGAGATTTGTGCAGTACTTAGTTGCCGAGCTGTAGCGTTCAGCTGGTTTTCTGCATTTCAGTTCTCCTGATTTTTGGGATGTGGCTAAAACAGGGCCCGAGCATGAGTCACCCACTGTACAAGAAATTCAGCACCTTTGTTGACATCAGCGGTTATCAGGCACAAGTGCGACATACAGATTTCAGGCAGCCAGAGTGTGGACAGGGCCTTGGCACTGGCATGGCCACTTTAGAGCACCTCGTTGTGGGGATATAATCCAGCCACCAGAGGCTTTAAGCGGATGTATTTTTGTGTCTGAGACTTATAGCTATGTGTCGGCATATGAAAAAGTAGCATCCATTTTTCCAGGTTGTAACAGCAGCGTTTGACTGACAGTTGAGTGGCGCGTCGCTTCAAAGCATTCAGCAGACACGCCCACACAGCGTTTGAGAGTGGAGAGAATTACTGGAATTTTTACAATTTTGAAGCTTCAACTTTGTTAAGGTTGTTCACCACACTCTTCTCTGTGGTGTGTGTATGTGTGTCAAATTTTAAGAAGACATTTATTTTCACTTTATAGGGTCTTTAATAAAGAAAAGTGATACGATTTATATGCTTGAATAAACTACAATATAGTATTCTTAAAAATATAATATATGGTAAAATGTATGCCTTCGTTCCCCCTTTTCTACTTGTTGTGATGTTACAAAACTGTAGAATAAAGCTTTGTGCCTGAAATATTTTAGCTTCACTTTTCCATTAATAGAGCTTGTCATAGAGGTAACATTCATTTTGTATTCTGTGTCATTTATGTAACCATATGACGTGTTTTCCCGTGGGTCAATGTATTTGAAAAGTTCCAGTTTCCCTCCGAAAGGTGAAAAGTTACCACTGAAAGTATTTTATTCATTCTGCGTAGAGTACATTCTGTCTAATTCCAACTCCTTTTTCACGATTTGCAGGATGGTTTACGGAGGTTGTCAGGAAACGAATACATCTTTTCCACAAAACGTAAGTTGCAATTAATCAATAATTCAATGTCATTTAGAGGTGAGGTCATTATTTGATTTGAATCTGTTTTCTTGGGCAGGACACAAGAACAGTCGATATGTTTGTATATTTATTTTTAAATCTTCCTTGTCGTTTAGAGCCCCATCACATCCCCAGTCACCTGGCCACTCCTCTTTCCCTAAACGACATCCCCCCTCGTATAGCTCAGACCATGGAGAGTGAGGACTCTTGGGACTTTGACATTTTCAACTTAGAAGCTGCAACCATGAAACGGTGAGGCAACTGTTTTTATTTCTGACCTTGTTCCGAATACAGAAAAATGGTCAAATACTGCCATGCTGGATTTCCTCCTTCCAGGCCTTTGACCTTCTTGGGTTTGAAAATATTTTCCCGCTTTGGGGTTTGTGAGTACCTCAACTGCCCGGAAGCCACTTTGCGCTCCTGGCTACAAGTGATTGAAGCCAACTACCACGCCAGTAACTCCTACCACAACTCTTCCCATGCGGCCGATGTCCTGCACGCCACCGCGTATTTTCTGTGCAAGGAGAGAGTCAAGGTAAATTCACAAATCTGAGACCATTATTGATAATACACGATTGACAGTCATAACACACATGAGCTCCAGTACAAGAGCAGATATCTAGAATTCTGTCTTGACCAAAATGATAATGCTCACTTTTGACACGGACACTGTCAGAGTGGTACAGTTTTGCTTTCACATTATATTTACTATTAGCAAGTTGCTGTAGAACTGAACAGCATTTGTTTGAGATATTTGTTCACCATTTTTAACTGCATAATAGAACTGGTACCTTGTTATGCCCGGCAAAGTTGAGAATGAAATTTCTGTGGGAATTGTTTATGAATGATGAAGAGCTGAGGCTGAACTGAAATGCTCTGGAAGGAATTGAAATGTAATATATATACCGGTATATATCAATGTCAGACATGAAATGCTTTCAAATGGTCAACAAGTGTGAAAAGAGCAGGTAAATTAAAAAACAAAGTCTTCTAAAATTGTGACTTTTATTTTGAAAATGTGGGAATTGTATGAGTGAGAATAGTTTCAAAGATGTCCCGAATAAAGCAAAACAGTTTGAAGTTGGAATGGTTGGAATTGGTCAAGAAATGTGGAAGAAGGAAAATATGTGTTGGCAATGTCTTTTATTATTTTAAATGGGTCTTTTGAAAAATGGGAGTAGTTACCAGTATGTCATGAGTTAACTGAAAAATTTACTGCAAGTTCTAATCGGTCTAGAAATTTGAAAGTCGTTGGTAAATGTGTAAACATTAGGAATAGGAACATTTCCTACAATGTCTTGAATGAAACGTACATTTTCAAGTTCGGACTGATCTCAACTGGTGAAGAAATGTGAAGTGGAAGGTCATCATGTAAAACACAGTGTGTCTTAAATTTGTGAATCTTTTGATGTAAATATTTGAAGTTTACTGTGAAAAGTGTTGAGCACTGGCAATGTGGGAATTCTTGGAACATGGCAAATAGTTTCTAACATGTTCTGAATGAGCTGAAGAGTTTGAAATTGGAATGGGAAAGATGAGTTTTCTTATTAAGGGAATGTGAAGCAAGCAGCTTTGTGAGCTTTCTGTTTAGCCCAAGCGATGAGGTCATTATGAGGTCATGCTCTGACTGAATTGATTCACTCGAGGATCGTTAATGTGATCCTTCTTTGGCGAGATGACAGTCTAGAATTACCTTACCAGATGTTTTTAAAAACTTGGATATGTTGGGTGCTGCACAAACATTTCAGCTTGAAGTCATAAATTAATTCCCAACTCTTTTAGTACTTTTGATAAATCATGGTTCAAAAGAATATCAACATTCAAAACCATACGTGCATCCATTTTGACTCTACAGAGGTGCCCTGAGGTACAAGTGACCCAATTTACAAGGTATTTGAGGTATGAGCCGTCATTCGACTGATTAGTGTATTTATTTATGTACTTATTTTGCTTCGACTCAAACCTGCAAAATGAGCACCGTATGGTAATATTAGTATGAATAATAAATCTTTATTCGACAGGGACAATGCAGTCAAACATAGTTACAAGCTTGCAGCTAGTGTGTTGCATACAAAGGCTATAACTAATGCTAATTCTCAACTCCAGTACCCCTTTGGGCTCTTCCAAAACATTGCAGGACAATATAAAATATATATATGCGATTGGCTGGCAGGGTGTCCGCCCGCCAACTGCCTGAAGATGGCTGGTATAGGCTTTAGCACGCCCCCTGCGACCCTTGTGAGGATAAGCGGATCGGAAAATGGATGGATAGTATCGGTTTATATACACCAGATTTTTTTTTTTTTTTATACATTCACAATGAATATTCATAATGAAAGCGAAAGAGGAATCACCTCCTTTTTCTTAAGATGGTCAGTGTTCCTTTCAAATGCAGTCCATAATTAAATGTTATGAGAAGCATGTTTTATCACATCGAAATTTGGTTATTTCAAATTTTCTCATAAATCTATACTATTGGTCAGTCCACACGTGCGGGTTTTATTTTTACAAATCAAGGATCAATCTAATGTGTTGAAAATGATTTGCGCTTTTTGACAAGACAATGCTAATGAGCGAACACGGCGTTTTGGGGAAAAGTGATGATTTTTGAGGTAGGCTGACAAGGATTCCGCCTGACGCCATTGATATGCTTTGTTAACAATTCAACCTGTGGCCTCTTCATAGAAGGATGTGGCATGTTTACATTACATTTGCATGTTCACTTTTAGTTTTGATAGCAGCCAGGTGGATTTCCTCAAATGTAACATGCGGTGTTCATATTTCCTCTGCTTTTCATGTGGCTTGCTGTAACAGCAAAGCTTAGATCCCATTGATGAAGTGGCTGCCCTGATTGCTGCCACCGTACACGACGTGGACCACCCGGGCCGCACGAACAGCTTTCTGTGCAACGCGGGAAGCGAGCTGGCAATCCTCTACAATGACACTGCTGTACTGGAGAGCCACCACGCAGCTCTCGCCTTCCAGATCACAACCCGAGATGATAAGTGCAACATATTTAAGAACATTGAAAGGTACGTCAGAGCACACTGACAGCACAAAACAAAAATATAATTAACATCTGAGTCCAGTTGTTCAATTCTGTAAATTTAACCACTGGTAAAACCCCTAATCGCCTGTTCAATTCTTAACCTACTGTTGGCAAACTATCCGTTTAAATATGCGTTGTTTAAAACATGGTTAGTCACGTTGTCAGATAACAGCACCTTCAGAGGGTAACAGTGTGGTTACTGTCACTGGTTAGGACAAATATATCCTTTTGTTTAATTTCGGTTTTGCAAAAAAAAAAAAAAGACAGCCAATGAACTTCACCTTTATATGAAATCTTCTTTTGTGAAAAGAGCGGGTGCATAGATAGGCACAAACAACAGTCAGGACCCGTCCCTCCACCACAAGGCAGAGTGAAGCTACCCTTTCGTCCACTGTTGTGACCCTCAATGTACAGTTGCTCAGCCGGGGGGCAAGAAGTATGCCCTCACCTGCTCTGCACCTCTCTCATCATGGGCAACTCCAAAGTGGACCAGAGTCCAACTCCTCTTAAGAGGACTGGTACCAGAACCCAAGCTGTGTGTGGAGCCAAGTCCAACTATGTCGAGTCGGAATTCTCTCTCTCATGCACAAGCTCGGGCTCCTTCCCTCCCCGAGAGGTGACATTCCATGTCCCTAGATTTAGTTTCTGTAGCCAGAAATCGGACTGCCAAGGTCCCTGTCTTTGGATGCTGCCCAGCTCGCTATGCACCGACCCTTTTGGCCCTTACCATAGGTGAAGACCCCTGTTGCTTTTTCAAGCTGTGCCCGACCGGGCCCATGGGTGCAGGCCCTGCCACCAGGTGCTCAACAGTGAGCCCCACCTCCAGGCCTGGCTCCAGAGGGAGGCCCTGGTGACCCGTGCCCGGGCAAAGGGAAACAATGTCCATATATTGTATTCATCATAAGGGGTCTTATGAACCGTGCTTTATCTGGTCCCTTGCCTAGGACCTGTTTGCCATGGCTGACCCTGCCAGGGGCTTAAAGCCCCAGACAACTTAGCTCCTAGGGTCATCACACAAACCCCTTCACCGTGGTAGGGTGACGGCTCATGGAGGGGGAGATTTTTTTTTTTTTTTTTTCCCGAAGCTCAGTATTTAGGCATGTAGTGGACACCTAGGGGGTTATATTATTTACACCATAATGCTTATGTCACTTGAGCAATTTGTTATTTGGGGCTATTGGGCATCAAAATGTTAGCCTTTAAAATTAATCAATACCACAAAATAGCTCTCACTTTCAAAAAGATGGTGACCCCGGCTGTTTACTTTCCAAAAACCCATTATATCATGAAAGGTTTAGCTTTTTACCCCATGAGAAATCATACGGTTTGACTGCCTTATAATGAGGTGAGCGGGATCCATTTTGACTTGAAAGTTGAAGTGACGGAACAATTCCAGGATGTTAACTACTTTCTATGTTAATAAATGCAGGATTGATATACAAAAGGAGTGCTAAGTGCTTTAAATTTTAACCTTATTTGGGGTTCAGTTGAATTAAAAAATAGTAAATTTAGGGCTTTAACTTTTAGTTAAGCTTTTTGAAATGGATTACACAAATATGTTGGATGTCAATAAATTATAAGGTGATGGCCTGTATGTTCATTCCTCTCCAACCCAAACTTTCTGATGCAGTACTACTGTCAGGTTGTGAAAGTGTTGTGTGTTTG
The DNA here is from genome assembly GCF_001891065.2 of Hippocampus comes. NCBI lineage: Eukaryota > Metazoa > Chordata > Actinopteri > Syngnathiformes > Syngnathidae > Hippocampus > Hippocampus comes. Next base: position 4,434,439 of record NW_017805824.1, read on the forward strand.
TATACCTAATCCGGGTTTAATATGATTCAAGTCAAAGCATAATAGCTCACGTGCACGGCTCCCCAGTGAGAGGGGGAAGGGGGGGGGCGTATGAACAAAGCATCCATTCATCGCCGCCGTCACTGAAGTTTGATTGGACTGCTCACTTTCCGTGTTACTTACGTACTAATCTGTGATCTCTGCCTATCCCTACCTCCAGGAATGAGTATCGACAACTCCGCCAGGCAATCATTGACATGGTGCTTGCCACCGAGATGACCAAGCACTTTGAACATGTCAACAAATTTGTCAACAGCATCAACAAGCCGCTGGCTGCCCTGGAGGAGAACGGGGTGAGATGACCTCACGAGTAGTTAAAATAATGCTGTTTAAGAAATCGAGGTTCATCTGACTTGTAATCTGGTGTAGCCATAGACACATATATCTGTGCGAGGAGAGAATTCTACAACTTGGTATCATCTTTCTCGTCCTTGTGTGGAATGCCCTGCGCAGACTTTTCAAGCTTGTCTTGTCTTTTTAAGGACAGAATGATACGGGTAACTGATAAAGGGCTTATTTTCTCTTTCAAATGTACGCAACAGATGCAAATCAAACTTTTCATTGTTTGATTTGACCTTTCAACTGATTTGACAAAAGGGTGATTGTGCCCTATGTGTGAACACTCAGGCTTGAAGGGCAATAGTGTTGTCAGACCGCAAAGCCTATGTGGTTTGCACCAGTGAATGTTGAAACAAATGAGGGTGTATATCTTGTACATGTGACATGTTGTCATTAATTTGGTGCATATAATCTGTCTGTTTTCAGGGTAATAATGACGAAGAGTCGGTGAAAAGCATTTTGACGTCCCCCGAGAATCGCATCCTTGTCAAGCGAATGCTGATTAAGTGTGCGGACATCTCCAATCCATGCAGGCCTCTGGAGCTGTGTATAGAATGGGCTGGGCGCATTTCAGAGGAGTATTTTGCACAGGTGACATAAACAGTAGTGTGACAACATTTTGAATGAGGGATTGCTGTTAGCTGCAACCGTGATCTGTATTTCTTGGTTTGTTAAAGGGGAAGTCAACTCCAACATTTTCTCAAGAATATTTTCCATGCGGTCCTAGTAGTGTAACCACGGCATCCTGATTAATGTTACGTTTGTGGAATATGAATTAAGCAACAAATTTCACCATTTTTTTTTTTTTAATCCATCTCAGGGGGCGGCCATTTTGACAATTGTGTCGATTGAAAATGTCATCGCAGTTACTCAGGGCTCAGGTAACGACCAATCACGGTTCATCTTCAGAAAACAGGTGATTGGTGAGCAACTGTCGTCATTTTTTTGTCGACAGCAAGGAACAAAATGGCCGTCCACTGAGATGGATTTCGCTGCTTAATTCATATTGTGTTTGTGGAATATACAAACACAATATTAATCGGAATAACATGTTTAGACTAGTGGCCCCACAAGTGTGCTGACCAAATTTTTTTGTTTGAAGAATCACTCTGTCCAGTAAAGATCAGTAAATTCCTTAGCCTTTTTTTGAACACATTCAGTAGATGACTCAAGTTAGCCTGATATGATACAACGTTCAGGGTAACTGACAGTCAGGCATTGACTCAAGCTGTGTGTAAATGTTGAAATAGTTTCGAAATACTTGGAAATCGCTGCACAGCTTTCCGTGACTTTCCGTGACGCGGCGGTTACGACTTAAGACTTGCATAAGCGTGACTTGATTCCATCTCCTTTCTAAGTCCTTGTTTCATTGAATAGACATTGTAATTGGCCATAAAATTACAGTAGCCTTAACAGGACTGTGAAATTGCCGTGTTTTCTGAGAAAAATATAATACCAAGAAAGTGTGATGAGTTATAATTTGAATATGTGAGAACAGTGTGATGATGATGATGATGGTGGATGATGACTGTTGTCTTTGTTACAGACAGACGAAGAGAAGAGGCAAGGCCTTCCAGTGGTCATGCCTGTCTTTGACAGAAACACATGTAGCATCCCAAAGTCGCAGATTTCTTTTATAGACTACTTCATCACGGACATGTTTGATGCTTGGGATGGTAAGGCTGTGATTACTAGAACAATCTATTATTCATGTCGAGTTTATTAAGAGAGGAATGCACGCATTTCCATTATTGAGGAAACTTGTAAAGACCCTGTAAAGTGATTTGTTTCTAAACATGTTATCAGTTGAAGGCTCTCAATTGCTCCAGGTGTGAGTGTGAATAATGTCTATGTGTACCTTGTGATTGACTGCTGCATGCTAACTAACAAATAATAAATATTCTCTGTAGAGAACTATTAATTTTGCTGCATTTTATGAAGGAGTGTCTGTCTCATGAATGGAAGGAGCAGCACAATGTCCATAAATTACAGCCCTAAATGCCTGTTGTTTAACTGTAAAACTGCATGTTTCCGTAAAGTCCAAATATTATAGAGTGATATTTTTCTCATGAAATAAAACTCATAAAAAATTGTCGGGTCTTTTCGGAGGCTTCGCTGGATTAGCATTTCCATTCATTTCAGTCGGAAAAAAATGTGTTTTTCATTATGAGGATAATTGCAAAGGAATTAAACTTCTATCTCAAGGGACCGTTGTATCACACTGTGTGCAAGGCTTTGTCTTGACAACACAATTATTGAAGACGCATGTTTTCATCACCCTCCCAAAATCACAAACAGGGGAGTTTGGCAAATGCCAAACCACAAATATGCAGAGATTAACTGTATACTTGGATAATAATTTCAGATGGGAAATACTGTACATGAATTAGAAAGAAAAGTTGCAAATCTGATTACTGATGATAAACGGTTTCTCTGAACTGTCTCCAGCTTTTGCAGACTTCCCCAATCTTATGCAGCACTTGGACAACAACTTCAAGTACTGGAAAGGCCTGGATGAGCGAAAGCTGCATAGCCTGCGACCGCCTCCAGAGTAGGCGGTGCATTCCCCCTGCTTGTGTTGTGTGGGTGCATACGGAAAACACAGTCCTCCACAGTGACGTTCTGACAGGCAGCTGCAGCGCTGATATCGCCGGCACATACAAGCTTGTCCGAGGACAACTGTGGAAATAAAAAACAGACGTGAACACACGACAGCACCCTTTGGAACTTCTCGTGCCTCTCAGGCATTTGCAGTGTAGCTGGTCATGACATGAGAAGGGGGTCCCGGACAGGCCTCGTGGATAAGCTTCGGTCCCGTGTGCACCATACGGGGCTGTGAAACTGACCTTGCTGTTTGACGAGAAACTGCTTGTTTACTGAACGAGCCAGCAACACTGGAGGAGAGAATGGAAACGTGGTGCGAATAAATGAAGGTGTTCAATACGAGTCAGGTCATACAATCGCCTCCATCCTCCATCCTTATTCACTCAGTAAGGCAAGACTGCTCCTTATGCTCCTGGAGGCTGAAATATGAAATATCTTTTTTTTTTCCTCTCTGCTCAATAACTGCTCATGCATTTCCATGTGCCCAACAGAAATGCATCCAAATGGCATACCGTAACTGGCATGTGGGAGTGGACAAAAACCCTAATAATGCAACAATCATAGGTGAACAATGACATTCTATTTGGAATGCTCACTTATTGAGACTTACCATATTTTCCATTTAAAATATCCTAATTGAACTTGTTGGTCAATATGAAAATAGAGAGGGGGGGGGAAAGCCAAAGCTAATCAATTCAGATAGAACTCACTATTATCCATTTTATTTTCTTATCAAGAGTACAGTACCAATTCCAGACTTTTGTATTGCACTGTAAACCCTATTAAAAATGTTTCCGTTTCGGCGGGTTGGGTTGTTGCATTGGAGAACAGGCTGTTATCGTTGATCATCAGGAGTTGTCGTGTGGATGCAATCATTGTTGCAACAAGCCTCACTCTCTGGTTTCATGCTGTAAACCGCTTGACATTTGACAACAGCAGAGATATGTGAAAACCATTTGGACTTGAATTTTGTTTTTTTTTTCCTGACAGAATTTTTTTTGTATCTGGTTTATCCTACTGAAAAGACTTGCCTTATTTTATACAATATTTATACAGTACATCCCACTGTGCAACTGCAAGAGACATCTGGAGTTTTTATTATAACATAGTCAGGTTATGTTCAAATAAATCTCAATATTTTTATAGACTTTTACACTGGATTTGCAGCAAATGAGATCAACCGTTATAGTGATCTGAATACCTGTGAATTTGGTGGTCACACAGAGCATGTATATCGAAAAATGAGTTGGTTAATGACAGAGGATGTGCATCATAGAACTGTCTATCACTGTTTTGAAGCGGCCTCACATTGATTTCAATCCCAACGTCATTCTATTCTGGCCACTTGTCTCCAGCATCCTTCCGCACGGACCCAGGGAGCAGATTCATCTTCAAAGGTGGATTCAGTTTGATTACTAATGATATACATTGAAAAGATTGTTGCTGATGAAGAATATTTCCTTGTTAAACAGTATATAAATGCCATCGACAAATAACGGTTTGTCGTATGAAGGCGGTTACTTTGTATGTTAGTTTTTTTTTCTCTGATGACACAACTGTACACTCAATCAGAAGTCTTGTTTCTTCCTTCTGATTCACATCTTGGTCTGAGGGCACGGAAAAAATAGAAACTGTTCAATGAAAAATAAAAAGAAATTATTCAACGGCGGTGCCTCTTCCCACTCATGTGACTGCTTTTCCAGTTATCATTTGCCCTAAGTTATTTCTGTGACAACAAAGTTGCTGTCAGGAAGCAAACCTCAAATTTTGCCGCTGAGACACATGGGACAAATGTTTCACTCATGATTTAGACTTTAAATACTGAATGATGATCACCAGATCTGCAGTGAAAGAAGAATGGCCCACTGCACATCTGCTGCTGGTAAACTAACTGCACCACTGCTAAATTAAGAATCACCAGTCATTAATATTTATACCCTCTGGTAGACAGGAGTGGGCATATCTCATGTTGATGGTAAAAGATTTGATCACATCCACGGGATTCTTCCAAATAGCTTGGTTGAACAAAACCCAGATGTTGCGTTGGAATTCATGATCAGCTCGCGTCCCATTGTGAAGTGACGCAATACTCATAAAGTAAAAATGTTGCTTTCCCGATAGAACAGTCTGTCGTCTGTGGGGCAATTTGATTTCTTTAATTTATGTTAACTGGTTTAGGCATTCAACATAGGTAATATTATGAACATAAAGCTTTATCTTTATAGTGAGCGCCTACAAGGAAAATACTTCATATCAATCAATTACAAAATACCGGTACACTGGGCAACACAATTTTTGTTGAGGTATGTCTGACAGCCGTTTAAACTGAATTTTGGGTGTGGAATCCAAAACTGAGCTCGAATTTTCTCTACCACTTCAAGTGTTTGATTCATAGATCCCCCATTTACTTAAAAAAATAGAATGTGTATATACTACATGTAAATAAAATGGAATATGGTTTCAAACTCTGAAAACAAAAAATACAGCATCAAACAAAATAGAACTTTAAACGGTTTGCCCAAGGCGACAAGGTTAAGAGAAATGCAGGCACCAATCCTCTAAATTTCTACCATGTTAGATTTCTGTTTGATTAGATTAGATTAGATAACCTTTATTTGTCCCACACTGGGGAAATTTGCAGTCTACAGCAGCAAAATTGGGGGGAAGAAAAAAAAAAGCAGATACAGTATTGTACAGTATCACTGTCTGCTAATTAAAACATACATGCTCAAGGGCAGCTGGTGAAAGTTCTGTAAATAAGAACTGAACACACAACATATTTTTGTAATAAAGAACTGAAGCCACAAAACATAATGTTTTGTAATAAAGAACTGAACACACATAACATATTGTAATTAATCTGTCCATCTGTGGTGTGATGTTTTGCTCTACAGTACTTTATATTGGGGTTTTTTCTATATTGGTGCAATACTTCGCATATGCACAGTGGTACAATGTTCCCTGCATCTTCACAACTCATGACGTGTGCGTGTGTGTGTGTGTGTGTGTGTGTGTGTGTGCGTGCGTGTGGGTGTGCGTGCGTGCGTGTGTGTGTGTGTGTGTGTGTGTGTGTGTGTGTGTGTGTGTGCGTGTGTGTGTGTGTGTGTGTGTGTGTGTGTGTGTGTGTGTGAATGAACAGATGGGTGGACGGACCTATTTGCTCAAAGTTTTGCTTTGGCTCCATCTTGTGATATCTTGGTGCCATGGAACTGAGTTGAAGTGAGTTGAGGGGCCTCATTAGCAGTGCTTTGCCGCCATCTTGTGGCATCTGTTGGCACTGTTTGCTGCAGGATCCTGTCTTCATCCTTGACACGAGCTTTCCTAATGACCATTGGTTGTTCATCACTTTTCAAGATACATTTTGTGATACGGCGGGAAAATATGGTAATCTATACAGACTAAACAGTTGCACAGCACGAAAAAATGGTGAACTCACTACAATATATGAGGCACTACTACAGTCTATCGTGGATATGGGGTGATTCCAAACACAACCATAGGGTTTATAAATAAAAGTTGAGGTCCACTGGAGAAGGTTACGTAATGATAAAACTCAAGGGCTCTCACTTCCGCCAGCTCGTGCTCATGACTCTGGCGTCACAGGAAGTTCGTCACAGCAAGTCGCCGGCAACGTTGTCTGCGATGTCTGCGGCCGTTGTCCAGCATCGTTGCAAACTCTTTTAACTCTCATGCTGGTTCACGTAGTGGTGCTATGTCTTCAGGAATGGCCGGGCAAACGCCGTAAGTATCTTTTATCCTTCGTATAGAAGGGAAAGGGAATATGAACCAAGTCAGTCAACTTGCTAATGTATCATGGTTTAGACCCACGGCAGTGCTAACGAGTGTTCGTGGCCTGCTAGCATTTGAGGAAATCCCATGCTGCGTGCGTGATACAACCACGATGCCTAAAATATAACGTAACTTAATTGCACACTCTTAAAACGTGACTTATAAAACTGCGAATACTTTTCCGTACGGGTTCTAGTACGGAAAAGTATTCGCAGTTACTTTTCCGTACGGGTTCTAGTACGTTTGGACTTAAGGTGGTGATTTTATTACTGTTGTTTGTTTCCGAGACTCATAATAAAGTACACACGATTACACGCGCTTCCCCGCAAAACAAATGAACTACCCATGAATCTGGGTTCCCGTGGGTCCTGGAAAATGATTGACCAATTTTCCAGTCATAGAAAACACTTGGAAAATGAAGGGAAAAAAGTCAAATGTCTTGGAAAAGCTTGCGTTATCCTGGAACGTTTTTTTTTCTTCCCTCTACTTCTCACTGCCTTGTGGGGTTAAAAAGAGCTGTCCTGTTGCGACGATCAAAGGTTTTATGTTACATGTTTTAGCAAAATAAAAGCGAGCCTTCGACAATATTGATAAAGTACCATTGCTATTTGTAGATGTTTTCACAGAAGAGTAGCTTCTGAGGCGCAATTCTCGTAATTCTCCTAAAATCTCATTAAATGTTCTCTAGAGACTCGCGACAGGGCATGAAACTGTTAAGAGGGAAACGGGCGGGATCACCCTAAATGGTGGCCCCACGTCGGCCCATAAAAGTTTGGTATGCGGGGAGGCCCGCGGGCTTTATTCTCTGCCGTTCGAGCCCCTGCCCGGACAGTGCGCGCTGGCCCTGCTCTCTTGCGGGTTTTCCGCCTCTGAAAGAATCTGGAATTTGAGCCTCCTAGCTCAGAAGGTTTTCGGGTTTTGGTGTTGCAACTAATTTATCATCATTAGGAACTCGAATACCGGTATGTCTTCAGAGAGTTTCAGGGCCCTCGGGCGGGGGTACCATTTTGCACCCCCTACTTCAGGCTACTAGTTGATCATGCGTGCACATGAAGGGAATGAGCATGTTACCCAATCAATGGATGTTTAATTAACATTTTGAGCCAATAAAAACTTTGATTATCCACCTCCTTCAACTTTGCATATTGGTACTATTTTTAGATATTTTATGACAAAGTCCGGAAAGTAGATCAACTGTTGTTTTGACTGCCTATTTATGTTTCTGGCAGTAAAAACGGATCCCCATAAATTACCTTGATCAATTGAAACATTAAAATGTGATATTAACACCCAATACCACTCAGTTATATTGACATAACAAAGGCCGAACCCTTTCCCAGCTAGTGCACGATGCCATTTTTATGATAAATGAACCCTTCCCTGTATTTGACCAAACTCCACCTAATTGAGTTAAATTCTTTCAGTTACAGTTAAAATGCATCTTTCAAAGAGGAAAGGGAAGGACTAAAATGAGGCAAAATTCCAAAGACAAACATCCTGGTTGCTTGACTATAATTGCCCTGAACTCTGATCTGGAAGTCAGAAGCTGTTTTGACATTACATTGTCTGTCTGGCGTGCCTGACGTTGTCACTGCTTTATTTGGCTCTGTGTTGATCATTGGCTCGTCGGGCCTGAAGCTACTTCTGATTGGCCTGTATCCATTTGTTTGTCTGCTGCTCCTCCTTAATCACCTGGCTGAGTTTCATCACTCAGCTGCATGCACCTACGCACCAAACATAGTTGAAATCCTCTTAGTCATGCTGAATATTACTATGACTGAGTTTTTCTTTGTTTCTTTGCCAACTTTGTAAACGAAAGCGCGAGAGCATTGCGTGCTGCCGGCACACCTTCACCGCCTCAGCCTGTTTGACGGCAGCTGCCGGAAAAGTCAGTTACGACCGGGAAGTGACAGAAATGGTCTCATGAGGTCTTAAATGAATGCTACCATCATGTGACCATGTGATCACAAGAGAGGCCCAATACCTAACCATTATATTGCATGCAAAACAGGATGCAATTAAATACTTGCAAGTCATCGTTGTTCTCAATCACTTTCTGCTTGACTGCAGGGCAACAGCACATGGAAAATATGTATGAAACCGTGTGACCGATTTCTAACAAAAATTTTTGATGGTGCAAATCCACTTTTTTAACCCCCGGTTTTTGTGGAGCATCACAATTTTTACATTCAAATTAAGCATTTGGTGCCTTTGCGGTGTCAGATATTACTTCTTCTCTGTGCTCCGTTTGCTGATTTCTCCAGTCGGCATTACAGGTTGTGGCAGCGGTCCAGAGTCTCCTTAAACTTTGCTTTAATGAAAGTGATCTGTCGCTCACACATGCATGGATAGATGGATGGATGGACAAACACTCCCAGATTAGAGTTTGAGGCATGTGTGTGTGTGTGTGTGTGTGTGTGTGTGTGTGTGTGTGTGTGTGGGTGTGTGTGTGTGTGTGTGTGTGTGTGGGTGTGTGTGTGT
>NW_017805824.1:4443909-4467023 GCF_001891065.2 Hippocampus comes
TGTGTGTGTGTGTGTGTGTGTGTGTGTGTGTGTGTGTGTGTGTGTGAGAAAGCAACCAGGATGTTTGTCTTTGGAATATTGCCTCGTTTTAACCTTTCCCTTTCCTCTTTGAAAGATACATTTGAACTGTAACTCAAATAATCCAACTAAGGTGGCTGGAGTTTGGTCAGAAATATGGAAAGCTGGCATATATCATAAAAGCGGATTTGTATAAAATGGTCCATCCTTTATGTCAATATATGTGGGTGGTATTAACAGATGAAACACCAGTTGACCGACATTCCGGTGGCCTGAAGTAGGGGGTCCAAAATGCTAATTTAGTCTCACAGCCATATTTTGAGACCTCCTGTACCCCCACCAGAGGCCTGCGTGCCTTGAAACTCTCTAAATACAGAGGTAGTGAATATGATAAACCCCACCAACACAAAACAAAATGTAAAAAAATGTATTGCCTGATTTTAAAAAGCCACTTTTTAAGGGGTAGTTTATCTAAAAAATACTACACCTATTTTTAAGTGCATATTCTGATAGACAGAGCCACAGTACATTGATATAGCAATGTGTTGGACTGTAACTACCGTCAAACAAAACAGGGCGGCCTCCAAATATGGTCCAACATTTTGTAGTGCAATTACCAGGTCCCATGTCAACATCCAGGTAGGATGTTGTACTGGTGTTGTGACGTGCACGAACGAGTCATTCTTTTAAACGTCTCTTTAGGAGTGAACGAGGAAAATTGATTCACAGCTGTCAGACAGCCATTTTAGAATGATATTTCAAAGGGCAGGGCGGTATTTCATGAATGTATCAAAACCGAGATCGGAACATTCAAAATTGCATCAAAATTGGGGCGACATCAATAACATGACCGTGCCAGGCTCACTTCAACCAACCACTTTCCTCCTTTCAAGTTTGGTGTTGATTGACAGGTAAAGCCAGCCATTGACAATCCTCTTGCGAAGGGGGCGAGCGACACACTCACAGCCGCAACTATACAGCGCACATGCGAGAAATCTACTTGCGGGTCAACGAGAGTTGCGAGACAGCTGTTTGCATTCATAAAATACAGTACATACTGTGCATATGTATTGTGTATTACAACATTACATGACAATGTTTATAATTCCACATGTACTCTTGAATAACATACCGTCAGTTGATGTTAAAATGTGTGAACAGTCTGTCCCTCGCCGGTCCATTCACTTGAATGGGAGTGAGTCTCGCTGTTCAAAACATCCACACTTTGCTCTTGATTATCGCGCACATTCTATTTCTGGAGCAACACATGTCTTCCTTGACTGCCACTATCTTTCTGTGGATTACAAATGAAAAGGTCCTCATACAATGCAATATTTATTGTACAGGAGTTCCCTGTTCTAGCCTTGAATTTTTGAACATGCATGTCACAATCATACAAATAAAATATGGATTTGTTTGGTTCAACAATGGATATGATCCTGGGTGTGTTTTTTCCTTCCTCTTCTTCAGGTGTCTAACCAGCCGATGGGATCAACCAGCCCAATCAAAGCAGGGGGACAGTGGGAATATATCCCATCGGGTTTCAACGGTTGACAGGACATCCAGTTTAAGCAGTTCACTTCCTCTCACAGAACAAAAAGAAAGCATCCCGCCTGGGGCGGAAAAGCCAGAGCCTCAGGGAGGGGTTGAAATGGCTGCCGCCATGGCAGCTAAAATAAATGCCATGTTGATGGCAAAAGGAAAACTTTTGACTCCCCCGCCGTTGTTGACAAAGGTTGGTACTTGTTTATCTTAAAAAAATAAAATAAAATAAAACAATGCAAGCCATGGTTCCATCCAGTCATGAATGATTTATTTTTAAACGTCATCTAGACCCCCCAAAGTGCACCCGTGCTGCCCCCCACAGAAGAGCTGGTTGTCACTGAGGTTGACATAAATGATGTGCCTCTAAATTGCAGAGACCTTCTCACGAAAGGCAAAACCCAAGAGGAGGTATGTGAACAGAGGTTGTGGAAGTTCAACATTGGAAGCATTGGACTTGAAAATGCTTTAAATCGATTCTAACTTGAGCTAATATATTTCTGGATTCATGATTTCAGATTCGACTGTGTAGTGGGGCAGTTGTATCAACCAGAGGACATTTCATGTCTGATGTTGAAAGGGAAAAGTCTGGCGGGTATGTATATCGATACACAATCTTTGTATTAAAAGCAGAGCTCCAAAGAGTCTTACTTTTGAAAACTGATTCACTGGTGACAAAGGCTGCCACAAACTTATTATTTTACTAGTCGATCAATCACCAACAGTAGTCACGTTTCGTGGACAAATCAGATCATATGTAAACCGCAGCATACTACACCAGCAAACAGGTGCCTCTATATAATGATCCCCAACTTACAACTTGAACTCCTTAAGGTATGTGCAACTTGATAATAAAGACAATTGAGATTATCGGACATTCAGCATTCATTCAACTTGTCAGCTTGTACCAGCATGTGTTTATAAATGAGGGAGCAACTCCAATTGAAGGCGATGTTATGACCTAAAAATGTAGCTGTAAATCTGTGGTGTGTTTTAAAATGGAACCAAAAACTAGAAACCCTGCAGAATTGCAATGATACTATGAAATTATCTATAAATGCAAAAATACCTGTAAATATATTTCACTTTTCTCTGCCAGCACTCTTTTTTTATGTAAGATGAGGAAATTTTGAATGATGCCGACAAGAAAAACTGTTTGCTTATGTCTTTGCAGCCTATTAAGAACCCTGACGAAAAAACATCAGGTTTTTTTCCATAATCACCCATCCCTAGTTTGGGTCGTTAGAATAGAAGGGGAAAATACTTTTTCATTGCATTGTATTTGCTTCCTGTAATGCTGTGGCACGTGGGGAATGGAGAGGCACAGCTGCAGATTCACATTTATTGTAAACAGACTTAACAATATGGACAATATTTACTATACATTTTATCATTCTGATTTATTAGTTTTTTTTTGTGTTCAAATATAAGATAAGTTATCCTTTATTTGTCCCACACTTGGGAAATTTACAATATGTTTACACTGCGTTTCAAAAGTCTGTTTTGTAAATTCCAACGCACCAACGCATCTCTTTGGTGCCTTTTCACTTATTGTGAGCGGGTCTGGAAAATATCCCCTGGTGATAAACAGGAACCGACCTGTGTTTGTGGCCCACATTTAACAGTAATGATGTCAACACAAGCAGCATGCTAAACCAACATTGCTTCGATTTCTAGGTATGTTGCGCAATTTAGTCGGGCCATTGTTTCTCTTTACAATGACTGTTGTTACAACAGCATCTTGCAGGAAGTAGAATTGAGCTGCCCCCACGGAGACATCCTGAGCACAACATGCTTATGTTCTGTCATGTAAAATGATCAGAAGGGTACAGAACTTCCCCGTTGTCCATGACCTGTCTAATTTGTCTCCTTTTAGACAAAGACCTTTGTATTTGCATGTCCAGGCAAAGACACAGGAGCAGGTCAATAGTAAGTGGCACCGATTCCCCGGACCCTTTCCCCTTCGGTTCTTAGCTTCAAAGAATAAATATCACAACGTTTGTTAGCAAGTGACGTTTCTACCATCATTTTTCTGCCAACGTAGAAGCTGTCGCTAGAATCAAAGAGATCATCGCTGAGGATATGTTGAGAGCATCTGCAGCTTCGGGAGGTCAACCAATGCCCATTATTCCCCCACTCACACTGTACCCTCAGCCTCCTCGCCCTATCATCCAAACAGCCAACAGCAACTCAACACCGAGTCAAGGGCATCGGCCAGCAGCTCCTCATCCAGGGGTAGGCAGAATTGAGCAAGGCCTTTTTCGCTCAATGTCAAGATCTTTCACAGGGAAGACAACACAAATTTTTTACGAGTCTAAACACGCTGTTCTGGTTAATATTCAGGAAATGACCAATCACGGCTCACGTGTTTTCTGAAGCTGAGCCGTGATTGGTCGTTACTTGAACCCTCAACAACTGTGATGTCATTTTCAGTGGTCGCCCCCTGAGGTAGGGGTGGATTTTCCTGATTAACTCATATCCCACAATCGCAATATTAATCGGAAGACTGTGTTAGGGCAGCATAGAACATATTTTTGGAATAAACAAAGGCAAATAGGTTTGACTTCTCCTTTAGGCATGGAGGTAAAGAAAGTGAGGCAAGTGAAGACTATGTTGCCTTCTCTGATACCCACCTCCTAAATTAAATAGCAGAGAGAAGATCCTTGGTCTAAAGAAGAGAGCCATGGGTTACTGCATCTGCCGACAACATATTTTGTTAAATGTATTTTGTACCAGGCCAAAATCTGCGTTGACAATGAAAATCTTTCTTCATAGAACTTTGTTCACACAAAGATCTTTGTGGGCCTGGAACAGTCTGTGCCGTCATTCAACGTCAATGAAAAGGTCGAAGGTCCCGGAGGAACATACTTGGGCCACATCCAGACAGAAACAGGAGCTCGAGTCTTCCTCAGAGGCAAAGGTTCCGGCTACATTGAACAAGCATCCAAACGGGAGTCTTTTGAACCGCTTTACGTATACATCAGGTAATATACTTTTTTGCTCTCTATTAGCGATGGGCGAGCACAAACGCCAGGTATCGGGCCAACGCCAGGCATATTTTAAGGTATCGAGTCCTCGCGGAGGCTGCCGATAGCAGCCACCCATACCTAGGGCAAAAATGTATATAAATCTGATATTGGGTAAATCGTCCTTGGCAATAGTTGGCAGATTGGTGAATCATCATCTTCAGGAAGTAAGGTTTTAGCAATTTTTTTGTCATTCTGTTAAATGAAATTACTTAAATTATTTATCAAAATTACTACAGGTATCAGTATTGGTGACGGCTCAGAGTGAATACTGGTACGGCTCGGAAAAAAAGTGGCATTGAAGAGTTAAGGAGATACCTCAGAAGACAACTATAATCGAATTTTTACCAATGAAATGTGCATTCAGAGCAGCTCCCAGGCTAATTGGTACAACCGTATGCCATGCAATGTGGCATTTTCAACATAGACAGAAAATTAATGGAAATGCCACAAAGAAATCAATGTATTCAAGTTAGAGTATGTGTGCTTAGCAAGGGGCAACGTAAGATGGCCACTGGTGGCTTCGCTTGTTGTTTAGAAGCTGGTAAAAATTGAAGAAAGCTGAATATGTCACCGTAAGCAGGTGATTAAACAGACCAATCTCGAAAGAGAATGCGTGCAGCATCTACGCACAGCACCAATTTTGGATGTGTGCGCGGCATGTGTCGCTGACTTGTTGGTCACGTGGTGCAATGCGGCATCTTAGAAATATATCATTTGGATAGCTATTACTTTTTTTCGGGGGGGGGGTCTTGTGAAGTTTGCAAAACCGCATTATCCGCCGCATAACAATATAAAACAAGTCATTTGATACATTGTCCCTTTTTGGCCTAATGTCGCGCTTTAACAATGATGGCATTTACTTACAGCCACCCAAACGCAGCTGGACTGGAGGCAGCCAAGCGACTCGCAGAGAGTCTGTTGGAAACTGTAAGTCGCCCACTTATCTGAAGCTGAATGAGAGCTGTACGGAGGTTTAAGAAGGTGAAGCTATCAAAGCATATAGTTTTCACTGATACCTACCTCCAAGAGTAACAGCAGTAGTGTGAACCACCTGATCTCCAGAGATAGGTCCTGAGTGCTCTGCACCTACTCACAATACATTTCAACTGTCCATCAACTCTGGTGTTGTGCAGTGTTTGTTCATTTGCTCTTGTTATGACCTCCACCTACAGGTGAGAGCCGAGCACGCCCGGTTAAAGTCGTCCTACACAGCCACCGCCTCAACTCAACGTGAGTGTCCTTTCACTGTTTTGACTGAGCACTGGTAACGATATTAGACGTTACCCTAGCTGCACTCTTGTCATGACACTTCCACCATCCTGTGTTTTAGTGAGTGGTCCAACCATAGGTTGGTCACAACCTGTTCCTGATGTATGTGACGGATGCCGTTAACGCCACATTCTATACTTTCCTTTCAGCATATGCAGCTCATGGATTTCCACCTAATAGCAATTACTCTAGCCAGTCTTCCTGGTATAACTACCCAGCCAATGGGTATGCTGGAGCCTATTCAGCTTACCCAGGAGCCGGTGGTTATTGGAGTAATGCAAATGGTCCCCAGAGTCATTCTAACTTGTCGACAACCCCTCCATCTTCTCAGGCAATGGTTCAGTATCCGGTGTGTCCACGGAAGCCAAATCCATATCTTGTGGAGGTAATCACAAAGATTCAAAATATTGTAGTTGGTTGTTAGCGTTGCTTTTTTGTGCAAACCTTGGTACTTTGAATACTTGTTGATGGGTCAATTTTTGAAAATACTCCTGTGCATTGTTTACACTTGCCTGTCATCAACCCAGTCATCTAACTGTTCATTTAAAGCACTACTGAACTGCACTGGTCGTGCGTAAAACAGGGGTCACTGACCTTTTTTGAAATCGAGAGCTGCTTCTTTGGTACTGATTGTTTGGAAGGGCTTCGGGTTTGACATCCACTTATGAAATAACAAATTTGCTCATGTTACCATTAACTATTTCATTTTGTTATTAATATTTAATAGGGATGTTCGCTATTTTTTTTTTCCAGACTGATGCCAGTATGAATACCCAACTCTTGAATACTCTCCGATACCAAGTAACCAATACCACTAGTACTTTTGATATACCGTAATTTCCGGACTATAAGCCGCGACTTTTGTCACACGCTTTCAACTCTGTGGCTTATTTCATGAAGCGGCTTATATAAAGACTTTTCTCACGGCCGCCTGTGTACCGTCTTTCTTTGTAAATATCTCATGTTACAATATGGGCACCTGCGGCTTATACACAGGTGCGGCTTGTGTGTGTACAAAATATTTTTTTCCTTTAAAAATGTAGTGGTGCGGTCTATAGTCCAGAAATTACGGTATATCATTTCTACTAACCCAATAACTTAATTTTAAAGAAAGATCTGTATCCATATATGTAGATTTTTTTTTAGATGTTTACATTGAATTAATGGCAGTTTTATATTCTTTTTTGTAAATTTGTTCATAAATCCAATACCATGTAAATTACTAAGGATGCTCCAATTGATTGGTGGCCAATAATTATTGGTCGATATAAGTGAAAAGGTGCGCGAAAATTGAATCATGGTGGCTGCTTTTCTTCAGCACGGACAGGGGAAATTAAAATTAATGGGAGGTTGAATGGAGCCGCACAAGGCCGTTTTGGAAGAAAACCAGTTGAAGTCTGTAAAAGATCTGAGACTGAGACAGAGGTTTACCTTGCAACAAGACATTGATCCTAAACATAAAGCAAAATGTACAGTCGAATGTTTTAAAAAAAAAATCAGGTGTTGGAAAAGCCATGTCAAAGTCCAGACCTGAATCCAATTGAGAACCTGCGGAAAGAGCAGAAAATGGCTGTGCACAAATGCTCATCGTCAAAGCTTACTGAGCTGGGGCTGTTTTCCAAGGAAGAATGGGCAAACATTTCAGTCTCTAAATGCTCAAAAGTGACATACTCCAAAAGAATTGCATCTGTAATCGCAGCAAAAGGTGCTTCAACAAAGTATTAACTCAGGTGGGCCGAAATATTTTGCATGGTCCACTTTTGAGAATGTTTCTTTTTTCTTTACAAAATTTTAAAAATATATTAATTTCGTTCCACTTTACAACTGTTTCCCACTTGGTGTTGATTCTCCCCCCACCAAAATTCTATTTTATGTCCTTGCTTGGAGCCTGAAATGTGGCAAAAGGTCACAAAGTTCAAAGGGGCCGAATACTTTTGCAAACCACTGTATACTTGTATAGCAGCTACCCAAAATGGGTTAAGGCAAGCGTTTTTTAGTACGCCAAAGCCCAATGTTGACTATGTCTTTAGGTATCATTATTAATAGTCAGGATTTTGAAATGACAAGACCAGCTTTTAGGTGTCTTGGCAAAAGCTTTGAAAGAATTATGTAAATGTAAGGGTTATATTGTGTTAAAGGGTGTTGGTGGCGGCGATACAGTGGACGTTGTAGGATCTTTACACGCTCAGCCGGAGGCAGGAAGTTCAAATCAGCAGCTCCATGACGGCACAGAGGCAAAACAGGTTAGGTGAAGAGTCATACTTGCACTCGCTCTGAATGTGGATGATGGATGTTGCAGAGACTAGAGCTGGGTGGTTGTAGAAAAAAAAAACAGGATTATTTTGTTTGAGATTGAAATCACGATTATGTTTGACAAGTACAAAATGACCTTCATGACCATGTGAATTTCAAGCTTCTTGCATTTCCATTCTGTTACATCTACACCAGTGGTTCTTAACCTTGTTAGAGGTACTGAACCCCACCAGTTCATATGCAGATCCACCGAACCCTTAGTGAAATATAAAAACATGATTCGAGAAGTATTGTATTTCCATTGATGTCAGCTCAGTGGTAGAGCTGTTGTTTCCCAACCCAGAGGTTGTTGGTTGAATCCCTGGCCATTGCAACCATGCCCAAGTGTCCTTGAGCAAGATACTCAAATCGCGATTGCTCCTGATGTTGCATCATCAGTAGATGAATGAGGCAACAGACAGTGCGAAGCTCTTTGAGTACCCGAGGTAGAAAAGCGCTGTACAAGTGACAGCCTGTTTACCATATTCCCCAAATGCATGTATCAATAAATTGATTTTGTGAAAATGAAAGCCTTAAATAGCATTAAAATGCATTAAACAAAAAAATGTGAGGAAGCATGACTCTATGTCAGATGAGGGCAGTGCACAACAGCTGCCTCACAGAAGTCGTAGTAAGCCTGTCTGTGACGTGGGTCACATTACATCCTTTTCGTTTAAATGAATAAATAAATATGCGATCTGGATGCCATGTTCACGGCCATCAAACATGCTGGTTGGATGCTGCGACGTCTTGCTGTTGGATGGGGAAGTGGGCGACCCCTACTGGCAGTAGACTTTATTTTCTTTTAAGGTTGGGAATACCTTTGCTACTATGGTGTGTATTAAGGTCACCGTGCGAGAAGAAAAAAAATGACCAAGACAGATCTACTTCCACAGGCAAGCAACTTTTGAAACAGTTACAGGAAGTCCATACCCCACTCGATGGGAATCTAAAAGTTGGCCTTTATAAAGGTGCTGTTTCATTATTGGATTCTGAATCTAAGGACCTTTTGGGCTCAAGTATATATCCCTGTTGGTCCATTTCTTCTTGATTTTCCTCAGAATGCTCATTTTATCCACGACAATATGACAGCAATGATCTGGTGTATCATTCATTAGGAACTGGTAGAAGCAAGCCGGGGATGGCCCAATCAATGACGTGATGTCACATCCATTCCTAACATGTCGCCATTACAATTAACCAGGGGGGTTGCGGATATGCTGTTTTGGGAAATGCAAGACGACACACAAAGATGGGAACGCTGGATATTCATCAAACTTCACAATATTGCTTCATTTCTCCGATCAATAAATCGAAATGGGCCATTCTAGGTACACTTGAAATAAGGAGGAGTACACACACCATTCCTCACCGTAGATTAGGTTTAAGTAAACTTTAGCTCTAATGAGTAACATTTGATTTTTTTGGGGAGGGTGTAATAAAAAAAAATTGTATGCTTCTATGGACAAAATAGACCTTGATAAACATGTTGGGCTTTTGTTCAGCCTGCCAGCCACTCTCAGGAGGCTCCTGCTCTTCGACAGCCCACATTTCCTTCCCCCGTCATCCAAGACAAAGCAGTAGAGAGGTTTGTCCGTTTTAAGTTCTCCACGTAGTTCCTCTTTAACAACCTGTGGTTGTAATACAGTACATATTTTCGATCCGACTCTTTAGGATCCTTATGCCTCCACCGCCGCCTCCCTTTGCTGCTCTCACCTCTGGCCCGCTGAAGCGAACGAGTGACACGCCGACCCAAGATCCAGGCAGTCCGCCCAACAGTGACGCATCTTCGGGTACGCACCTGTTTCTTTGCTCCAAATTCTGCGAGCTGAAGCGTACTTCTTTATGGACCTTTTCACATTGAAGCTGCATGTACTTCTGGTGGCAAAAGCCTTCGCTTTTCTCCAGTGGCACTCCTAGTATACTCTTGAATGTCAAGGTGGCCCAATTGAGAAAACGGGCTAGCTGTCACCTCTACCATTGAATTTTGAATGTTTGAAAAGTCAGTCAAAAAGATGTGTGAGGTAAATCCCTTGAAAGGGAGATGGTCGTCATTTTTTTATTTCAACAAGTTCATTTCAAAATGAGCATGATTTTAATTTAGACATAGTAAACATCATCGGTGAGGGCCTGAATTGGTCTTTCTGTTGCTTGGATTAATGGCACGGACGTGTATGGTTACATGAGTAAAATAACTGGTTAGAAGAAGAATGCTTTATTTTTGTTTCAGCAAGTTCATGCTAACACCTAAGTTTAAATGTTTGCGCCTCACTTAGAAATGTTTAGGTCACAATAAATTTTCTGCTCATTTTTCAAATTCAAATCATGTTTATTTCCTGAGATAATTTCTTTACGGAATTGTTAAAATTGCAATAATATTGATTTCACAATATCCTTATGTATTTTTTATATATTCTTATTCATAGTAGTAGTCTGAAAGCCTGATGTGGTAAAGGAGGGAAAAACGGGAGTTGATTTGTAATCAGCGTAAAAAAAAATTTAGAAAGTTGACTTTTTTGTTGAAATTTGTTGACCAGTGTAATCATTCGATTTCCGCTGTTTTCTCAATTTGGCAAAATGACATGCAGCGTTTGTTTGAGTGCTTTTACCACCCAGAAGAATGTGCGACGTCTTGATGAATCAGTCTGTTGAGAGATTTTCTGTTCAATGAAATGGCGTCTCCACACCCCTGTGGAGGAATGGCGGAGGAGTGAAGACCTGTGAGATATTTCTCGGTTGCTTGGAAGCCACTAACATTGTCTTCTTCTATATGTCCTTTTGTCTTTCCCTTGTTTTCTCTCTCTCTTCACATGTCCACGGACCTGCTTGGCATGGATGTCCTGACCTGGCTGACTGGGGATCAAACCGACTGTAAACCACCGCTAACATGGGGCTCTTCAATGGGTTTCCTTTGGGTCTTCTCCAACCCCCCCTCCCTTCCTTCTGTTTGCCTCTTATGCTGTGCCCCAACAGGTCTTGTTGGAGATGTGTGCGGGAAGAAGCCCAAATTGGTGATAGATGCATCAGGGCTGGTGCCCTACGGCGGAGACTCTTCTGACGAGGAAGAGGAGAGGACGCGTAGCAGTAAGAGCAGTAACTCGTGACCCCTTTGGAGATGCACTTGAATCTCCCCCAAAAGAAAAATTCACTTTCACACTCTTGACACACTGCTTTGAGACAATGTGTTTCTTCAGATTCCATTTGAATGGAAGACGCATATTTTCAGTCCTGATATAGGCAGGTCATGTAAAGAAATCGACAGTTTTATCCCACATAGCAAGTTTCGCTACTTGCGAATTCACCTCTTGGCAGAGTTTTGTGAGAATCTATTCTCTGCAATATGCTGAGCGCGCACATATTCACTGTTTTTGTGCTCGGGCCAAAGCCGCCATCATGTGGCATACATTGGCAATTCAAACATCTGTTTTTGGAGGAGACTGTCAATTACTCATGAATTTTCAAATAGCAGAGAAATGTGGAAGATCTCCGCCGACTACTTCATAAACACAATGCAGTGCATTTTATTCAATATGAAATTAGTCATTTGATGAAGCAAAGGTCAGAGAAATTCAATACAAAAAAAAAAACATAAGTACCAGGAAAGGAAATTGCATCCCCCGGCTACCAACTTTAACAGTGTGCTTTTGGTGGATTTTCCTTTTTTTTTAATATGTGTGCATACAAGTGTTAAAATGAACAGAAATTTGATTCGGCATGGCATTTTTATTTTTGTTGACCACAAATCAGCCCGCTTTATTTGTTCTGAATTGAATACGGATCACTTAGAGCTTTTTCTTCTCTCGGAAAATGATGGATGTCTGTTCCCATGGAATACTATAATAAAAACGCCTACAAAGGACTTATATTTAACCTGACTAATTTTTTTGAATGAGATTAAGGATGCTCTATGAATGCATATTTTGGAGCCTCTATGCCATTGTGTATGGTCAGAGCTCCTGGGCTGTCCAGACCAAAGCACGGCTGGACATAACGCTGAAATTGACACTGGAAGGTATGCAGGTGTTGTTCCAGATCCACATTGAAGAACGACAGAGTGCCCCAGTCATAGTCCAAAGCCAACCCTATTCGGACTGGGTTCACTGTGATCCTCAGGTCAGGGCTCTGACCACTGTGTAAAAACTCATACTTGTGCCTGGAATAAATAGAGAAGATGGTTGATTTATTTACAGCCTGTAACATCACTGAGATATTTAATATGCTTGGTACCTAGAAGTAGTGAGGATGTGTCTCATACACCAGGAGGTGTTGTTGCCTCCCAGGTAGGAATTTCTCTCTGTGTCCTCGTATGCTACTCCAATCCTGAACTCTGTTCTGTCATCCACCTCCACTTCCCAGTAATGCCGAGCTCGCACTGGAATTAGATCCCCAAGGACTGCTACACACCTGGTACACACGTTAAGAATGATCACTGAAAGGGAGGTCTAAAAAAGAAATCCTGTGGTTCTGCTGAAGAGCATTCACATGTTCTGCTCCAAAAATATGTAGCAATTTTTCAAAATTTTCCACCATTGTTTGCATTTCTCCGCTAATTCAAACCATAACAATTTCAAACTGTTCAGCTCATTCAGGACACCTTGGGAACATTTCACATTCTGCAAATTCATGCATCTTTAATTTTTCCACATTTTAATGACAGACGCAAATCAATGGGGATGTGAATTCATCTCATCCTTCCACATTACCCGACAGATCCAATTTTGAAGTCTGCCCGTCTGTATTTCAACAATTCAATTAATTTGGCATTATTTCAATTCAGTTTCAATTCCTGTCATCATTTGACAGGAATTGCATTCTCTGGTTTACCTGGTGAAGTTGTCATCATCTAAGGCCATAGCGCTGATTGGCAGCTCTTCATCTCCATAGAAAATAGTGAAACCATCCTCAGATATTGACAGGCACGGATGGGCAGTCTCCTCAAGAAGATAGAAAAATGTCCCTGTCAACAGAAGAACAAAACATTTGCAGATAGTCTTGGGCTGTAGCCTGAACAGTAAATCAATTAGGAAGAGACCGCTCATATTTGCCTCTTACCAGAGGTGGAAATGCATATTTCCTTACTCCTGTCGCTGGGCCCACCGATATTGACCGCTCTCACTGAGATGAGGTAACAGTGACCTGCTTGAAGCTGAATCAAACACTGGCACGTGGGTACTGCTACTACAGACCTGATTAGGAAAATGGGATAGGTCAGACATTTTTATCAAATATCCACCTCATAGTGTGAAAACATTTCTTGGCATTTGACTTTTCACTCCAGAAAACATTCTGGACTCATTTAAAGATACCAGTCAAATATGCAGCAACTTCTCTGGAGTCGCCAGACAAACAAACAAAGGAGAATGTTGATAAGAGCTGAGGCTAAGAATAGATTTTTTCTGGGACAGTGTGCATCTTGATTCAGCAACCCAATAACCACGGGACCTGTGGTGTCCTCTGCAAACACTAACATTGCCGTGTTTATGAAAGCATTGAAGAAGAAGAAGAAAAAAGCCCAAAGTAGAAAATGAACAGCAGGTACGTACTGCTAATTTCTGTGTTCAGGGGAACTGTTGAAGAACTGTACCCTAGGGTGTCAGGGAGAATTGGCGAGTTCTGACTGGACATTTTTCAGGTCCCACTTCATGTGTACTGGGTGTACTGTAAGAACGTGGGTCACACTGGAGTTAACATGCAATGTGATGCATGTTAAGAAAACTATTGCCTAATGGTATTGTGTTGCATCAAAAATTCATGGCTGACTTTAAGTGTGTTGCTTTTGTGAGGTGTTACTCCCAATAATAAACTGCGACAGTTTTATCTTGACATACTGTAGTAGTCTAGGCTTTTAAAAAAAACAAAAACAATCCCAGTTGAAGATAAAGATGGGGGATTAAAAACTCCCAACTGGGAAGCTCTCTTGTAAATCTTGTAGTGTGATGAGGTGCTCTTACTCAGTGACCCCTTTCTCATTGCCGTCTGACCCTTTCAGTTCGGTCAGCTCCACAGTATAGGAGTCAACAGGGTCAGGGTTTCCCGACTCCCAGCGTATGAGAGCAGCCTCCGGGCAGCTGCAACACTGCCTCTGCTTGATCACTGGAGGAGATGGAACTGTGGAGAAATGAGAGATTTAGCTTTGATTCCGCCTGACCGCATCAATCATGGAAGGCTGAGGAAAAACAAAAAGTCTATTTTCGGGAGATAATCTGATTTTAAATGTCGTGAATAACGGTAAAATGTAGGAATAATAAATACAGAACTCATATCAAGTACAGATACCATAAAAATCTACTTAGCAACAATAATATAGTAATCGTGCGTCATGACTTCCAACCAGACTTCTCGTTAATTACCTGTCATGTATAAGGCCTTCTCACTGGCTGGGCTGATGCCTGTTGTGTTGGTGGCTGTCACCCAGAGCTCATATTGAGCACCAGGCAGAAGTTCTTTCACAGTGCAGTGGGTCTCTTTCACTTTTGCCTTCCTTACTAAATGCGAAAGCAATGGGTACAACTGGTTCGAAAAATAAAAACGGCATCAAATGCAGATGGTGTTGTGACACAGACGCAGATGTACCTTGTGGGGCAGTAGTGCTGTCCAGAGGCGCATTCTGCAGCACCAGTCTGTAGTACAGCTCGTAGAACTCCACCGTGTCGTCAGAGAACAGACTCCAGCATACACGCAGAGATGTCTGGGTGGCCGAGTTCGCCATTTGGGGGTTGATAACCGGGGCGGATGGAGCTGTGGACATCCCGTGGGGTTTACTTGGCAGCCAGTGTTGCATAGTTATACTGTAATCAGTATCTCACACGAGTCCCTCTCATAACTTTGTCAAAAAATCTTGTCATGAGACGATGCTGAAGAAATGACACTCTGCGACAACGTAGTGTACCTGTAGTTAGTTTTCAGCTGATACAAGAGTGTACATTTTCTGTCCGCTCAAAATAACACGCAACAAAAGTGAGTCCACCCATTGGTGCAAGTTTCACATCTGAGACCTTGAAAATGCTAATGAGTCACGTGACATGCACATTGCATTTATTATTCTATCCTCTCAGTATTATTGATATATTAGACTGATGTTTATTTCTTCATTTTACCTATAACTTGGATTAACAGCACCGGTATATACCCGCTTTGGGCTACAGTGTTTAGTATTAATTGTGCTCTATGAGCAAAGAATAGATTGAAGTTTATGTTTAGTGTTGTGGCTGAATGCAGTGACGTAGAAGTGTGGTGCATTTCCTGAACTGTATTTATCCCTCTCATGCAATCAAAACAGGTGCAGCTAAGTGGTTGCGGTGTTTTTCTAGTATGACACATTTAGAGACACGCCGATCGATCGGCCACCAATTTCCATGGCAAAATACTTGATCGGCCAACAATATTTTAGTCATTACTGATCCACAAAAAATTATCGCCCACAGTTTGTACTTTGGAGCCCGCAGCCAGAGACCACCAGCCTGTGTGCAGCTTAGCGTACCCTCCCCTGGGCCGGATTCAAACCCATGACCTCTGCACCGTGAGGCGGACATGTTAACCAGTCAATCACCATGCCGCCCACATCCCTAATAGTTATGAAACTGCAAAACCAAAATGTAAATCGAACCTGGAACGATGTTGATGGAGTCCATCATGCTTTTGACATCTGACAGATCAGCGAGCGGCGTTTCAAAATCAAGATTTGTTGCCAGTGTGAGGTCCATCTCTTCTTTGGCAAACTCCTCAATTCTGATGAAGTCCAAAAAAAATAATGTTGAATTCTGCCATTTATCCCGATTAATAAATACAAATCGGACTACTTCAGAGAATGGATTTGCACTGGGCGGTGTCTTGCTTACCGTTTAAGGGTTGGAACAACTGTCTGTCATAAAACGAAGATGGAGATGAGTTAATACATGAAGATGGATAGATAACAAGATTACTGGCGCAATCTCTAGACAGATTTAAATATGGATGGATTGATACCTTGAGAAAAACCCTTTTGTCCTGGCTCCGATAAACCTCCTTAGCCTCCTCTATGAGCTCCTTGGAGGCATCCAATGCGTGCCCACAGGCCAGCAGCTGAGTGTAAAGGGCCTCCAGCTTCCTCTTCTTTTCATCTTCCAATCTAGCTGCTCGCTCGTCATAACGCTGCGATATTGTCTGAAGAACATCTGTGTAGTGATGCTCCAAGTGTTGCTCACGTCTGCCAAAATTCTCCTGCGTGGTGTATCATTTGCAGAGCTTTTAAACACTTGACAAGACCTTTTCACCATGATGTCACACATGCTTCCAGGTTGGCAAAAGACACAGCTTTCTCTGATGAAGCAGTCTGGCTATCTTCTCCGTACCAACAGCTCCTGACGTCATGCACTCAGGATTTATTTATTCACCTACAAATTTCACTGGATTTATTTTTTATTTTTTGTAAGGAAATTGAAAAAAATGAAACCTTTTGGGGTTTATATCTGGCAGTGCAACCCAAATTGTGACTACTGTTGATCAATTTTCTTCCACCTCGAAGTACTTTGGCACCTATTGTTTACAGATATAATGAAATTAGATATTTTATTATTTTCTTGGTGGCACGGTGGGCAACTGGTTAGCACGTCGGCCTCACCGGTTCAGGGTGTACCCTGCCTACTGCCCAAAGACAGCTGGGATTGGCTCCAGCACGCCCACGTCCCTCATGAGAATAAACAGATTCGAAAATGGATGGATGATTTTCTTGCTCTGAGGGAAACATTTTACCTCAACAGTGAGAAAAATTTCTTCCAGGTGTCCTGCAAAGTTCTCCATCTCAGCCACCTTCTCTTGCAACTGATTCCTGGAGCTGTTGATGTCACTCTACAAGGGTTTGAACAAACTTAAAATGACTCCTTCATTCAAGGAAATTAGTTCAAATTACATGGCCATTTAAAAGTGTTGCTGTTTGTGACTGGCAACACCTGTCAACAGTGCTACAAAGTGACAGACAGGCTTTTAATCTTAGAAAGCAGTGTTTTCAATTTGTGGCATTGATGTAGTAGGGTGTGGAATTCCACCTGAGCATTTATTTGACAAAAAGCAGTTTCATGTAGCTACTAGTACGCTCTTTGTGCCTGATAAGTTCCGTGCACTGCAATGCCTGTACTGTATCTGACTGGGAACATTTTCCTGCCTATCTTAAACTGAAGAGTTAGAAAATGAGTTCAGCTTCTACCTCAATACGACCATTGCCAAACATATCATCATGTCTATCCTTCACTCCAGGGGACTTCTTCAGAGGGCTGGCCATGTCTCTATTCAACTCCTGGTATTCAGTTTCTTCTGCAATGACGTCCAATCTACTTCCCCTGATCTCATACAGATCCATGACGAATGACTGTGGGAGGACATTATAACACTGAGTGATACGCAATAAATGCTGAATAGGACTTTGAACAAAAGTACTGTAGTAAGACAATGCATGCAGGCTGAATGAAAAAAAAAAATGGAGGAATATTCACCGCTAGGAATCAGCTTTTACGCCACCATTGCAGGCCAACGTGCACAAACCAACTGTGAGCAGAGCAGCAACACACGCAGAAGCTGTGACAGAAATAGATGAGGCAGGCACACACTGATCAAATGTCAAAAATATCTCAAACATCCTGAGAATAGAAGCCAACACTGTCTATGTTGTATATTGAATAGAGTATACATTTACAACAAAAATTAGGTTAAAGGTTTTAAAATTCAGTTTCATTCTGACATCACAAGGTGGAAATCCCCAGACGTGTGATTGAAAATTGAACGCGAATACTGGAGGGGCATGGTGCCTTCACTGACTCTCGTAATTTCAAAATATTACACTGACTCATTTTTCTTTATCGATATCACATTTTGTTCATTTTGTGCTTTTTCAACAACTGTTAACAAGATGCGGTAACTTAACAACGTATCCTTAGTGTCTATGTTGCTTGAACATGCATACCTGCTACTATATAATACAAATATAGAATTTAAAGAATTATACCTGCTAATTGGTCACCTCCCTCCATTAATCTCAGTTTCAAAATAGAGAATGCATTTATTGTAGACAGTGCATGTGAATAATAAACAGCTGATGCTGAGGCAAAATGCTAGGGAATTAATTGAATTGTTGAAAAGTAGAATGTGAGACTTGCATTTAGAAAGGGTCTGAATCCGTCAAGACATGTGGAGTATGTAGTATATGTCATTCCTAGTTTGGGAAATCTGAAAAATAGCTCCCATATGAATGAATAAATGCAAACTTAAATACGCTGCTGTCCATTTTCCAGCTTCAAAGTCAATTGTGACAGTTGGCCACAGAATATCATGCTATTAACTACAGATTTTTCCCAAATGTAATAAGTCTGAGATTTAAAACAGTGATTCATGGTTTATTTCATCTCATGTGAGAGTAACATTGGTCAAAGTGTGGGATTGCTGCAAATGCATTAAATTACCTTCAAAACGGGTCAAATGTGACCTAACAGTTTGTAGCTTTGACTTTGAATGGGTAGAGAAATGTGGAAGATTTAGAAGGGCAAAAAGTGGGCATAGTAATAATACTACAAATAATGATAATAATGACTATTAATGATTTATGTCCTGAAAAACTCATGTGCAGTGCTATTTCAACACCGTTTTGTGTTTGCGAGTCGCTTGGATGAGGCCATAAACTTTGCGGGTGAAATCCCATTTTTTCTGTCGTCTTTGAATGCATCCTGCGTCACGCAAATGGCGGACGTTGTAAACAGAGACCCAGTTTTGAGGAGGCCTGTGTCCAAACATTTTCAACGATGAGCAACGTCGAGTGTGAGCGCCCGGACAGCTTGGACGGATGGGTGGCGATAAAAAGTAACATCTTCGAAGAACCGGAGGTGTTTAAGTTGGGTTTTATCGTCCAATGGAACGTAATCGAGTGTAAGTTCGCGGTCACCTGCCACAACAGGACATTACAGCGGCGGAATCGAAAAGAAGAATTTAGCTTGACGGGGGAGCATCAAAGCAGCTGGGCCGGCCTCTTCTCGGTGAGCGATTTAAAACACATCCATCAGCAGCTAATGTGTGTCAGCGATGTCTTGGCGCCTTGCTTTCCCGATTTGTCGGAGTTCGAAGACGGCAGTGTATGGGATTTACTTTTCCCGAGTCGGAAGTACGGTTCGGATGACGAGCGGAGGCTCTCGGACGCACCGTGTCGGAAGCTGGAAAAATACTTAAGCACCGCCATCGACGTTTGCGGGAGGACAATAGTGCTCGATACGCTATTCTACCAGGATGAGCGCGACGTAGATGACTACTTTGAGAACCTCCAGGAGTTGAAGAGGAAGAGCATGCACGACGAGATGTCAAGGGCCAAGGGTCACCTACGACAGGTAGAGTCATTCATTATGCATACAACTTCGATTTAGCACGCTTTTCACAATTTTTATTGACTGGGTGATCGTGACGTCACACGCACTTGTGGGTGGCGTTTGACCAAGGCAGAGTGATTAAGAAAAGAGTAAAATAAGGGTTCAATAATTCTACGTATGATCTCTTCCTCTCTATCCACCATATTCCTACGCCTCTACGAGCCTTTACGTGAATAGGCTATTTTCGGTTTCGTCTACATGGAAACTGTTCGTGCAGTCCACTTTCTATGACACTTGCAAGCTTTAATAACGTGGGAACAACAGTTGTTGTATCTTAAAAGACAATACATTTCAATCCAGGTTCGCGCTAATGTAGCGGGGTGGGAGGACGATGAAAAAAGGCCAGCGACAAGATACGGTCGGTCAATGTTTAACTACTTTCCAAACTGTCGCTTCAGATGTGAGGCAATGAGAAACATCAAAAGCTCTGAGGTGTATCAGTACCTACACAGTAATAAAGTTGGTCGCGTTTTGTGATCCATAAAAGTATGACGGCGATCTTTGAATACATTCAAAGGCCTATCTGTACCGAGTACAAGTTATGATCGAGCTGCTCTTGACATTCAAAATCATTTTGCGGTTCTAAAAACAGCAGAAACACGCAGAACAAGAATCCGGCACGAAGGAATTGCATTCTTTCCTTCCACATCCAGTTTAATGCGTTCGGTGCCGGCCTCGTTTTTTTTTGTCCAATGGGAGCACCGATCGTCACACGCGTCCATGTACAGTATTTACAGAGTACAGGTACTTGCAAAAATCACAGCGTGCATACGAACCATACACACACACACACACACACACACACACACACACACACACACACACACACACACACACACACACACACACACA
Organism: Hippocampus comes; assembly: GCF_001891065.2. Lineage (NCBI taxonomy): Eukaryota > Metazoa > Chordata > Actinopteri > Syngnathiformes > Syngnathidae > Hippocampus > Hippocampus comes. Next base: position 4,464,293 of record NW_017805824.1, read on the forward strand.
AAAACAACCCATCCACTTTTGGTCCAGACAAACAAGCAGACCAAAGGACTTTTCTGGTATAAATACACTCTGAGAGAAACCTTCTCCATTGTTAGTGTTATCGGTCATCGGTCTAATTATGTCTAGTTTTGTTAAAAAAAAAAAAAAAGGTCCCTGTTAGGACTCCTGCCCATTACATTGACACTTTGGGACCAGTCATTTGAAGTCGATATGTAGAAACACAGAAGTTGGTTGGAGGGAAAGACGACGGGAAAACAGAAAAAGTATGTCTTTGTCCTAAGGGAATATGTGTCCTCTACTAGAGACGAGAGTCATGCGTTGTTTATTTTAAGATGACTCCCAAGTAGATTACAAGACCCACAATCTTACTCACACACTCTGTGTCCATCAGTGTCTTTATGTACCATCATATTCAAAAGGTAATAATTGACATATAGCACTGTAACTTTGTGAAATATGATGATTCAACAATTCAACAATAAATTGCGTCTCCTCTCAGCTGCTGCAGAGTCACGGAGGTGCGGACCGGATGGTCACGCTGCTTGCTATCTACGCACAAGAGGATGAGGCCTACCAAGATCTGCTCACTGAGGCCACTGCCTTCTTTCAGTACCTGCTGCAGCCTTTTAGAGACATGCGAGAGCTGGCTTGCCTCTACAAAATGGAGATCCTGGTAAATAAAAGCATGCCACTTGAAGGTTGACGTTTTAGTGTTGTGGCACCCACTGACAGGACTTATATCATTGCTTGACTGCAGTATCTGATTTCCACCAAAAGAGGGTGTTAAAAGACCAGGGAGTGTCCATATTTTTTAGTTTGAGGGCTGCATTCGGAAAAATGGAAGGACCTAATTCTTCCACTTTAATTTATTAAACACGCTAAAATCCATCAATTAAGCTATGACATGTTGTTTCAATTTTACCAGTTGCGAACTCTCTATCGATCTGTCGCAGTGAAGAAGGAGCTGAGGTGAAAGGCGGAGCTCTCGATTTACAGGCGATCTACGTTTCTACCCTAACCTATGGTCATGAGTGAGCTGTGGGTCGTTACTGAAAGAACGAAATCCCAGTGACAATCGGTCAAAATGAGTTTCCTTCGCAGGGGGTCTGGGCTATCCCTTACAGATAAGGTGAAAAAGCTTGCTCATCCGGGAGGGGCTCAGAATCAAGCCGCTGCTCCTCCACGTCGAGAGGAGCCAGATGAGGTGGCTCGGGCACCTGGTTAGGAGGCCTCCTGGATGCTTTCCCTGTTGAGGTGTTCCAGGCATGTCCCATCGGCAGGAGGCCCCGGGGATGGCCCAGGTCATGCGGCTGGACTGGGAATGCCTTGGAATGTTATGGAAATGGCATTTCATTGAAACAACAGCTCCATTTTCTAGTTTTATCTTATACCGCAGCTACTGTGCCACTCGGACAGGTTGAAACCAGTTTTCCAAAACGCGTTCTCATACATGTTAGAATAGCTTTGAACAGTTGACGGTCCACACTGCTGTTTTCCACAGAAGTCCCTGGAGTTTGATGACTTGGGTCCTAAGAGGATTGAAGCTCTGGAGGGGGAGGCGGAGGAGTGGAGGGCCAAAGCGGAAGATGCAGTCGTGTCCATTCAGGATATCACAGTCACCTACTTTGCGCAGACTTCAAAGGCGTTGGCTGGTGACTCATTGACTCATTTAATCACTTTATTATTAATAACCTGAATTCTGTTGCACTTTACCGCCACATGCAGGAAATAGATCACTGCAGTCCCTGGTTGCATTGCTACTTCATACACATAGTATGCAGTCATGTCCTACAACTTGATGCTCCATAATGGCCTTTTGAAATCAACCAAGACAAAGTGTGCTTGCTTCAAGCTATTTTTCACTTTGTGTACTGTAAAACTGCCAAAAAAAAAAAAGTAGGCATCTTCATTGCTAACAAATAATCAAGAGACGGCAGGTTAATGGAAATCAGCATCAATGTTCCGATAATTATAAACACACAAGGAGCAGCAACACATAAAAATAAAGTCGGTAACAAAGAGATTTTTTAATTGTATATATATATATATTGGTAACAAAGAGATTTTTTTTTTTGTTGTTTTAATTTTCATCAGTGTTTGGCCTCCTTATTCAAGTATGTAAGGAACATTACAATGTTATCAAGTCTTACTGATCTGGCCGTATCCATAATAACATGTTATCTTAAAATAGGCATATTATTTTATATAGCACAACCAAATGTAGAAAAATGAGATGTGCAGATGCAGACATGCATATCCGACTTGTGCGCATACCGTACATGTTCAGGTATGGTGAAGCAGATGGAGGAGGATAAGCATCGCTTTGGAACCGCTGCCTGGGCTTCTGCAGCTCCCCGACTGGAGAAACTGCGCTTCCTCCTGGCCAAAGAAGCCCTGCAACACATGAGATCGACTGAGATGTGTCTGAACAGCAAGAAAGCCAGCATCAAAAAAGAGGTGAACATCACACTCACTGGTTTAGCATGAATAGCATGCCGACGGGGAGATATATACATACATGGCAATTTTCCGCGGATCCGCGGAAATCCGCCGTTTTATTTCTTAAATTGATCATTTTTGTGAATCGTCTAAATCCGTTGAGAAAATTTTAGGGGCGGTCAGGTACCTTATCGTCGAGTTTTCACGAGCTCTCCCGAACAGTCTCTCAGTTTTCCGTTTGTAAACAGCCCTGCGATTGGACGTGTATGAAAGCTTCAACTAATCAGATCAC
>NW_017805824.1:4467877-4481663 GCF_001891065.2 Hippocampus comes
ATATATTATATATTTTTTTTTTGTGGCGTGTAGAGGGAGCTGTGGATGCATTTCTAGCACATTCTGTCCATGTGGAATCAACACTGCTCTGTTGTCTTGTGGCAAGGCTTTGGAGATGGTCACGCTCACTCTTTCACCTGATAGTCCCCGTCGGTTATGAAACAACCTTTCATCTATTTACAAAAGACTCACGGAAGCACAAAAAAACCCATCACTGCATCTCCAAAACCTGCCTGGGAGAGCAAGACAGAGTTTTTGTGTGTTTTTGGATTGTGGGTACATTTTTTTGTGTCTCTCTGTATTGCGTTTGTATGTTTTTGGTATGGCAAAATGTGACTTGGGGACTCTTTTTGTGTGTGTGTGTGTGTGTGTGTGTGTGTGTGTGTGTGTGCGCACGCACGCGTGTGTGTGTGCGTGTGTGCGCCTGCGTGTGTGTGTGCGTGTGTGCGCCTGCGTGCCGCACCGGTCGTCTCAGTACATGGCTGTGTATTTGTTATGCCATAATCAAAGATTTTTGAAAAAGAGCTTATCTGCTGCTGCAGGGTGTTTGAATCTGAGATTGAGAAAAACATTTTCAGCGCGTACACACATTTACCTTGCATAACATCTCACTACACTCTTTAAATTACAAATTTGATGATGCTGGCTGTGTCTGCAACTATGCATATGTGGGTTTTTTTCCTTTTGCTAATGAGATCAGTGAAAAACACCTACACCCAATCACCGCTGGCAAAATAACCGATGGCGATTCTGTTGAATGCACCTGCTGATTTCACGACATGATGCCCGTGTGCGTGAGTGTGCATGGAATGAGTAGCACATCATCTCAAATCAAATCACTCTCGAAGCTGGAGGCTGATTTCCAGTCAGTTTCCATTTGTATGTGGCAGAGCTCAGCCGACATGAACACGCTTTGAAAGTGTGTCGTATTGCCAGAGTAGCAAGGTGGGAGGAGATAGAAATATTTTGGGGACACTCCTCGATCTTCTCATTTTATGGAGATGTCTACTTTGGATGACATCACATCATTACCGCACGTAATAAATGACACCATCTGCGTAAATCAAAAAATTTAAATCGAAATTGAGCTGCCATGTGAACATACTTATTCTTTGAAATGAGCCTGAAAAAAAAAACGAATCAAATTCAGTCTAATGAGTTCAATCCAAGAGCTATATTCATTTACGAACGTCTGTATTAAAAGTTTTTCTGATCGAGGAAATCTGGAAAGAATATTTGAAGACAAAGTTCCTTCTGCTGTTTATTATATTTGCAAAGTGGTCAGACAATTGGCGGGGAGGGGATTTTTACGCATTTGTCAACAGAATGGGTCATACATAATTCATGCAGCTGACGTTACCTTCTTTTATGTTTTGTTCTAGTTTGTCAACTTGTATGGCAGAGACCAGAGCCAGACAGATGATACTGGTTCGGCGCCCGAGCAAGACCAACAGCAGGACACCGTAGACCGGCTGGAGTTGCAGTTCTATGGAACGCAACTGGAACTGTACAACACCAAGTTTGAGATCCTGAAAAACGAGGAGCAGCTGCTGGTGACTCAGACCGACACCCTGCGGCGTCAGATCAAAGGTGTTCGTGCTGCACATGAGTAACAGACACATTTTTAGGTCAAACGATGAAGGCAAGAACGCATATTTGAATGGCCATAATAGTACCAGATGCTCCAGTGACATAACTGCCAGACCCTTCAACCCAATTTCAACACACACAAACTTCTGTTAAAAAAAAATAAAATAAAAGAAAAGTTAGTTATTAGTGACACGGTCACTTGACTTAATTTCTTTTGCGTTGTTGCGAACACAAAGTGTATAAGCATTTTTGCTCCCCTGAAAGCCAAAATGGTTCATCTGCTTGATGAGTTTTACAATTATCACATTTGTTATAAAACACACCCAGCAAAAATACAATACCTGGAAAAAAAGTCCGTATAGCATTCACGTTTTTGCCAATCATGATACATTATTGTATGAAACAGCACTGAAATAACATTTTATTCAAATGGAAAAAGATGTCAACTGAATACATTGTAGCAGGCAGTGTACATTTACTCTTCCAGCTCACTCAACACACGGCTGTTGATATGTGAATCATTGACAACAAAAGCGAGTACACCCCCCTCTAAATGAAAATGTCCAAATTGGGCCCAATTAGCCATAATGGTGACTACACAAAATACTGTCACTTCGAGCAGGCAGTATGATCATTTTCATGAAGATGTGTACAGACCTTTGTTGCCAGTGGTTTCAACATTAATGGCTGTGTGTTGAGTTGGGGAGTAAAAAAAACAAACAAACAAAACAACAATCTACAGTTGTACAAGCTGTATGCTGGCTCGTTAGTTATTGCAAAGTGCCTTTTTTTTCAGTGTTGTCCCAACCAAGATGCAATGAAATACTTTGAATAATGTGAGGGCGTCAAAATGTGAGCTACTGTCATTTAGTACGACCAAAGTAGGAATGGAGGATAAGTTCTGGTGCTGTATCCTCATTAATAGTGTCAATATTAAGGTGCAAATTATTCCATAAAAGTGGGTTGGATAGATGATAGATTTGAAAATGAGATTAAGGCTGCCTTGCTTCTACTGAAGCCCCCGTCACACTGAGCTGCGAACAAGTGTGAGTGTTTTCAAAGGTAGCAAATATTGGGTCCTTTCAAGTGTTGTCAGGGTTGGGGCAAGGTCGCCAACGGTCACCAGACGTTTGCCTGTACTTTTCGTGTCGCAAAATTTCCGCCGAACGTCTGCCGACCGTCTGGCGAACCCTGACACAAGAATGCACATTTTGCTACCTTTGCCAACAGTCTGAAACGGGGCTGAAAGCAACCTCAAGCCACTACATCACGTGTTGATTCTAGTGAACTAAGGTTGTGATTGAAATTACTGACCGGACCTGGAATGTGTTTTAGAACTGAAGGAGGAGGTGGTCTATTACGATGTCTGCGAAGATCCAGAGGAGCTCCACAGCATGGTTGACACAGGACTTCATCACACAGAGCCTCCAGCCATCCGTCAGCTCAAAAAACGTCTGCAGAACCTGGAAACCAAGAGAGGCAACATCTGTGCTCGGCGAGCATACCTGCGCAACAAAAAGGTGCCGCGAGTGAATAGCTTTTACTTTTTAAAATGACCATTGGGCATGAAAGGGCATTTTGTTTTTTCACGATATAAAGTGGTCATGTTTTTAGCACATATGTTTTATTCAGTGAAACTTTTTTTTTTGTAACCGATAAACAGTTATTTGTTGTACTCATTGGGTTTTTTTGGGGGTGGGGGGCGGCTCTGTCTGTTACATCCTAAAATTCCATAAGATGGCACCGAAGCCCTTGCCAATAGAAAAGCAGCAATAGGTGCCGAGGACATTGGTGCTTAACTGTCATCTGAACAAGACTCCCAATTTTCTATAGTTTCTAACCTGCAACTCACTTTGTAGAAAAAAAAAAGGAATTGTTTATATTTCATGGTCGCACAATGGTTGACTGGTTAGCACGTCGGCTTCACAGTGGAGAGGTACCTGCGTGGGTTTTCGCCGGGTACTGCGCTTTCCTCTGGCATCCCCCCTGGCAATATATAAAAGTTTATATGGCCCAGCAGATCAGGATTTTTTTTTTTTTTTTTTAAGACCGTTTCCGATATTTGGCAGAATCAAATTCTGATAACTGATTAATTAGTCGATTAATTAAAACCTATACAATGATACGTTATTTTTTGATTTCTTAATGCTTTCAACAATAGTGCTATGAATTACAACAGAGAGAAAAATCTGCCAAAATGGACCCCTTTTTTGGTATCTTTTTGTTTTGTTTTGTTTTCTTTTTGGTAGGGGGGTGATGTCGTCATAATCTTTATCTGCTGTGGTAATGTTAAAATAATAACTTATCGCGTTTAAAAGAAAAAAATCAGCAAATGTTTGTAGATTTTAAAAGAGCTTAAGTTGTTTGATTAAATTAGCCGGCTGAATAATGGATCTGGCAATCATAAATTCAGTACCTCCTGTAATTTCTTTTCCTACCTGTCTGTGGCCCACCGAGCTACGTGGCCAAAAACGACTAAATCAGAACAATCGCAAAAAATAAAAATACAGTTGATGACTTCCGGCTACACATCAGGTGATTGAACCTCGCACTTGTAAAACAACCTCACAAAGGAAAAAACACGACCCGCAGTGTTCTGAACAGCGTTTTGAGGCCGTTCGCGAAAACCGCATGTCGACTTGATTCAAACTGTTCAAACCAACGGCGATGAAACAAGACTTCCAACAACCGCACCTAAAGACTTTTTTTCATGATGCGTGTGTTTTATGTAGGACCAGTGTGTGGAGGCCCATGAGCAGAAGCAGCTCACAGCCAAGCACAGATCCAGAGTTTTCGCCCAGCATCATCAGGTCCACTTGGTATGTCGCCATGGCAACAAGACAGTCAGAGAGATGCTCCCATGTCGGCAGAGGCTCCTAATGAGCCGCAATCGAATTCTGTCCGTCTCCCCGCAGTGTCGCCTTTAACTTCTCTCTCTCTCTCTCTCTCTCTCTCTCTCTCTTTTGCTGTTGTTTGTAGAAACGAGAGAAGAGGAAGGAGGAGGAGCAGAGGAGGAAGCAGTGGGTGGACCAGGAGCGAGAGAAGACTCTCAACAGATTAAGATCCTTCAAAGAGGTGAAACCTGCTCTTCTTTTGTCCCTTCAGTAAACTGCAAGGCTTCCTCTTGAAGGTTATCCCTTATTTCATGTTCTGGATGCAAGCATCAGGGAGAGACCCGCCTTTCAGTTGTTTATCATTATCAATTCAAAAAGTGTATTAATAGTTCTGATGTGAATGGCCTCACTTCCACAAACATTTGCACAAAAACTCGATACTGTATGCGACCCGACATCACAAAATGAGTCATAGTGACCCATGTTTCAGAAATTAGGTTTTGGCATAATCAAAAAAAAGAGAGAGATCAACCATTGCACTGTGCTACTACTACTAACCTTATGATTACTCATGATGTCATTACCACAGATATGAATGGGTAGATACAACACGCCCCCTTTGAGCTATCTTAGTTCATAATGTCGGAGAGAGGAAGAAATTATCAAAATTGAATCGTCAGCTTCATTGTTATTTTTCAGTTTTACTTGACATTTCTCACTGTGCTCATTCTTGTGGTACAGCAGTCCCTTGACAAGAGTTGAATTTGGTTGATGCCCATAACTCAAAAACATGTTGCTTGCTGGTGGATGCCAAATTAAATTCATCCGTTCCTGCAATTAGTAGCTAAGTCAAAAATGCACAATCAGTTGTGACACTTTCCGTCTTCAACATCTGTCTCTTTGTCCTTCTCCTCATCTCCCCAAAGAAGCGACCGGGTCAGTATGTGCTGAAGTCCCGGAGGTCCCCCACAGAGTCGTCTTGTCCCTCCCAGCCACTTTCCATCATCAGCCTCGGCCCGCCTTCCTCCTCTGATGGGCTTCCCTCCATCCGCCCGGCACCGAGGCGCAAAACACTTCCGGTGAAAGCGCAGCCTCGAGATGTTTCAGTCCAAATCTACCCTTCACCACCACCACCTCTATCTGGAAAAACCTCGACTGTACCCTCTACACCCCCACCACCACCGCCACTCCCTCCTCCTCTTCGTCCACCACCACCGCCACCATCATCATTCAGCACTTCCCGTGAGGACAAACCAATGCCGCTCAGTGACCGAGAAGAACCTCCTTTTCCAGCCAAGAACACACTCACACAAAATATCGGTGAGGCTTCAATGTTGATTTTGTATCTCGAAAATATGACATCATTTTCATCTTGAAAACAGGAGGTATTTCACCACCACCACCAAAACGCAGCCTTCCAGCTTCTTCTTGTCTTTCCTGTTGTGGAGGATGAAGGTTGTCAACAAAAGGCTGATCTGCGTTGTTGCTATAGGACCCATGGATGAAGTGTTAGCCTCGCTGCAGCGTGGACAGATCCGGCTTCGAAAGGCCCCCGCGCCCGGGATACCTCCCCCCTCCGGAGACCAGAGAAGCAGCCTGATGTCTGCCATCCGACAAGGGGTCACCTTGAAGAAGGTCAGATGTTCTACGCTGGAGAAACCTCCAAGTCTTAATTAAAATACGGCTTGAAGCCGATGATGCCGCATTCCGGTTTACTGGGAAGTCTAAATAGAAATATCCCACATTGCAAAATGTCACACTCAAAGCAAAATGCATCCGAAAACCAGCGCGAGGAGGAAATGAAGCTGAGAGGGCTCGTACAGGTTTGCATTCACTTCAGAAAATTCTCTCAAATTTAACTGGCTGTCAACTTTTAGGTGGTTCCGGCTCCCTGCGACATGCTCGGCGGCAGGCAAGACAATGAGCTGGAGCGCCACATCAAAGCAGCCATGATGAGGATGAAGAAGGTGTCGGCCGACTCCGACGACGAAGACAAAGGAGACGAAGACGCGCACAGTGGAGACTGGGACAGTTGAGGACATCCTCACACATGCATTCATAAATCTACTCTTCCGACACTTTTGCTACTTAATCGAATTAAGTTACGGCCAAATTTTTGTGTGAAACTTTGATTCAGTCTTTTTTTTTCTGTCATCCTCTACTGGGTCATGAAACCCTTTCAGCAATGTGGCTAAACCATTTCAAATTCTCCTAGCCACAATTAAGTGTCATTAGCCACAATATCTCATCCATGTTTCGCTGTTGTCATGTGACAGGGGAGAGACACGGTCGCCCAGATAACACACAGCACATTAGGAAGATTGTTTTTTTTTTTTTTTTTTTTTTTTTTTTCTTCCCCTCGCCTCTTGATGACTCACCGCTGGTCGTAGTAACACGAAGGAAGTGGCAATTGTACCGAATTGCCACAGCTGAAAGGAGGGCGCTGAGCACATATTCCAAATTCAGGATGCATACAACTGCAATCATTGTGCATTGTGCGATTACGTTATGTAAATCACAGCTGAGTTTATTTGGGGGGAAATGTGTGAAGACGCCATCTCCTATTGATGACTCACCGCTGGTCGTAGTAACACGAAGGAAGTGGCAATTGTACCGAATTGCCACAGCTGAAAGGAGGGCGCTGAGCACATATTCCAAATTCAGGATGCATACAACTGCAATCATTGTGCATTGTGCGATTACGTTATGTAAATCACAGCTGAGTTTATTTGGGGGGAAATGTGTGAAGACGCCACATGAAATCTAATTAAAATGGTTTGGGTGGAAAACGCATGTCGGCATTTTTGGGCCAATGTCCCTGTGTGACCTTTGCTGACTTCCCCCTCGTGAATGTGTTTTTCATACACTTTACAGGAAAACATCCTCAAACCCCCCCCCCAATAATCTTTATTGACAAGCATGTTGGGACTATACTGCAATCAATTAATATGCCTTGCTGGCCGCGAGGAAAATTTGATTATTTGAATTTGTGCTTCTTAGTTAGGCCGTTTGACGCGGGTGTCATTGTGCCAAGTTTGACACGTAAATTGGCCCTTCATGTGGCCAATATGGGAAATATTGATCTTGCCACGCCCCATTTTAACGCATAGTGTGGCGCAGCCTGATCCATGTACTAGTACACGCTTGTCCTCAGTAGTTAAGTCAGTACACTGGTAGAATAAAACAAATATCTGCCAAGGTTTTTCCACTTCAGCATCAGGATGACATTTCGACACACTAGTAGGACAACTTTGGTAAGACAAGTACATGTTACTACTGAGGCAAAATTATACTCGTGGACATTTGCACACTACTTGTGAAGCAGTATATGTGGACTAGTAGAGTTATGTAGTGTCACTAGTCATACGAGTAGCAGGCAGTGCTCAACTATTGCACAGTTTTGCCTCACTAGTAACCTTTGGCCTACTAATACACAAGTAAACCTTACTCGTCAACTTCTGTGTTGCACCAGTAAGAATTTTAGTGGGTCAAGCACTATTAGCCTCCTGGAACCTACTGTACTATTAGCACCAAAATGCCCACGAATAGTTTTGCCCCAATCGTAACAGGAACTGTACTTCTCTGACTTGCATTGCAGAAATGGTGTACAGCAGTGGAAAAATCATCACTAGTGAGTAAGTCGTTCTAATAGTGTGCCGGGTCGCTAGTGAGGACAATTGGTACATGAGTGTTAAGCTAGATATTGAATAAATGTTTCCATCGAAAAGCTACGCATCTTTTGTACTGTATGGTTGGAAATCGAAAATGATTATGAAATGTCTGTCTAATGGAAGGAGTTTATTTAGCATTTTGAATATTTGTATTGACAAAAGGAGTGTTCGGGCCACACTGAAATTGAAAAAAAAAAATCACATTCCCGGAATTACACCATTAAATATATATTTTTTCAAATCAAAGTTATCATCTTCTCAGAATCAGTGAGCAATGCAGTTATTCCCAAGAAATAAAACTGGCAAAATTCAACCTGTTTTAGCGGAGCAATAATTTTAACGATACCAGGGATCATTATTGGGCCAATACCGGCCTTATGTCAAGGTATCGGGGTCTCCTGAAGGCTGCCGATACCAGCCTACGATACTCAAGGCAAAACAATCTGACATCAAATAAGTCATCCGACACTGCAGGTGTTTGGTAGGCCAGTGAATCATGTTCGTCTTGGCAAACAATTATGGTATTGTATTAAGTGAAATTTAAATACCAATGTAATACAGCCTCTGCCGCAGAGGTTGGAAACATGGAAACATTCACTCAAGGTTCTAAATTGCACAAAGGTGTTAATGGGCGAGTCATTGCTTGTTTATCCACAGAATGTGCCTTGTGATTGACTGGTGACCAGTCTGGGTTCCTCGGTGATGCTGAACAACAAATGCAGTCTAAAAGATGGATGGTTGGATTTTGTACTACGCCCCTTAAGGCTTCTTGTAATGTATTTTCTTAATTTTCAGTGTGGCCTTAATGCACAGCTCTTAGTGCCGTGACTATTTCTATTTTTCTTGCTGTTTTTGTTGCCGTTTGCTGTGATCAAGTATTAGGAATGTATTCAAACTTAGTTGACCTTGTCCGGGGCAAATTATTTTCGTCCTTGTTGTGTCACAGCTTTGTCTTGGACCCCCTGGCACTGAAACTTTTATTTAGTATACAACTTACTCAACCTTTATTGAGCCAAGGCACGTTTTACGTTCGAAAAATGTCACAGCACACTACCCAACAAAAACATCTCACATGAAGAATATGCAGTGTGAACTGTAGTAAATAAATTACTTTTGAAGTTTTAAGTGAACAGTCGATGATTTCTAACATGTTGGTTAAGAATGAATGAACTCTCTAAGATGTTGTGTTTTTGAAGGTTTTGTGTGTAGCAGCGTGCGCGTGTGCACGCGATTCAGCACTCGATGTCATGATGAATCTTGGGCAGAACTCTTCCCAACCCAAAAATGTGTCCTTGAATTGTTTGGAATGTGATGAGCTGCTGCTTTTTTTTTTGTTTTGTTTTGTTTCATGAAATGTTTTTGATGCCGCGATGATTGTAATGCAGTCACGAGGAGCTGGTTGGTTGAATAAATCTTAACATTGAACACTGATCTGATTGCGGAGTCACCTCGCCTATGCACCCTTAGCATTCTGTCAGTCTCACTTTCACAAAAGTTATTTTAAAAATAAAATAAAAAAAGCAATCACCTTCACCCGACGGTGGTGTGTGACCTCCATCATCGGGAGTTGGTAGCGGTCCGCAGTCTGGAATTGCATATCTTTTCTTATTATTCTCATTCAGTTTGTTTCATGTACAATTCACCGAGGGCACAGGTAAAGAAGGAATCTGGAGTGCTGGAGGAAGCATTTTAAAATGGTACACGTTAACACGCTGCTATAAGTGCGTCCCATGCCGTCAGGTCTCTACTCAGGGAGGGTCGATCGTGGGAGGTTGGTTGATCGAAAAGTGGATCTTTGGTTGAAAAATGTTGGGCACCCCTGCACTACAGAGACAAGATACTTAATGTTCAAACTGATAAACTATTGTTTTTAGCAAATATTCATGAAGTTAGAATGTTATGGCTACAACATGTTCCCCAAAAATCTGGGACAGAGTCATGTTTACCACTGTGTTCAATCACCTTTTTTTTTTTTTTTTTTTTTTTTTGCAACATTCAATCAATGTTTGAGAACTGAGAAGAGTCGTTGTTGAGGCTTTACAGGTGGAATTCTTTCCCATTCTTGCTTGATGTACAGCTTCAGCTGTTAAACAGTCCGGGTTCTCTTGTCACATTTTACGCTTCATAATGTGCCACAAATTTTCAGTGGGAGACAGGTCTGGACTGCAGGCAGGCCAGTCTAGCACCGGCACTCTTTTATTACGAAGCCACACTGTTGTAACGTGCATAAAGTGGTTTGGACATTGTCATAAAAGAAAAGGTGATGGAACACAGTGGTAAACATGACTCTGTCCCAGCTTTTTAGGGAACGTGTTGCAGCCATAAAATTCTAAGTTACGGATTTTTTTGCTAAAAACAATCACGTTTATCACTTTGAATTTTAAATATCTTACCTTGGTTTTGTATTCATTTACATATCGTTTGAAAGTGATTTGCAAATCATTTGTTTACCACAATGTCTCAACTTCACTGGAATTGGGTTTCTGCAACCGTATGCCATTTCTGCACACGAGTAGCACAATTTTGGCATTGTGCCTCACTAGTAACGTCTCTTTGCCCGACTAGTATATGGACATGGAATTGGTTAGGGAGTAAATGCTCAAGGGGCTTTCCATCCACATGTCTTGTGAACCTCTGAGTGTTGTTGTTGCCCACATGACGGCGATGAAGAACACAACGAAAAGTCACGTTTCTATGGGGTCATATCAGCAGTTAAATGCCTCTCTTGAACGTTGCTTGAGGCTCCACCTCCAAGAAGTGTCGAGGAGCTCATACCCAACAGAGTCATAAAAGTCAGCAGCCTGTTACTGTGGCAACAGGGAGTCTTGACAATAACTGTTTAACTGACACTTGTCCTCAGAGAAGTAGTGATGGGATTTTTGGCTCTTTTCGGTGATCCGGTTCATTTGGATCGGCTCATTGAAAAGAGCCGGCTCTTTATGGCTCTCAAACGGCTCTTTTAACTTTAGCTTTTCTTTTAAATATTTATGACAGATTTAGCATACATTTTGATAAATGACTTGGTGAACTAAATATTGCACTCTACTGACTGCAAATAGCAACAATTATCAAGCAAAGAAATGGCTTTTTACTTATTTTATTGAACATTAAAAAGGCTCCAAACAATAAACAAGCAACAAAATTAAACTTCAACCAACAACAATCAAACATGCTGCATCACAACAAAAATAGTGAGTATTAACTGCAACAGCATCAGTGAACAAAACAAACATGAGCTACTCCTTGCTTTATTTTAACAAACATAAGCTACTCCTTGCTTTATTTTAAATTTGCAGTCAACAAAACTAAATACTTCAACTTGGAATACTTCAATTTGTCCAGTCTTTGAGAACACCCTCTCTGACGGGACAGATGTTGCTGCAATGCACAATCTACTCTCCATTACTTTGATCAAACGGGGGCAGACGGAAGCTCGGTATTTCCACCAGCTCAGTGGATCAGCTGCCCTTGAAATCTGTGGTTCTTCAAGATATGCCCTAATTTAGTGTTTTGTGTTTTTGCACGCTTGGCTAATACTGTAAATTAGATTCAGGTTGCTTGCCAAACGCCTTTATGGTTTCCCAGACAGTAGGGGGCGATATGAACTAAAGACATCCAATTCACCAAGAAGAAGAAGAAGTACAAGCACAAGAATGGTACCACGTCCGGTTCAATGAGCAAGTTTTTACGCTGTCCACAAGCCCTGTTCTCAATGAGTAATTTTAACATTTTAAACTGACTTCGCAGTTTATCTCTGAGTGTATAGATGTAGACAATTAGGGAGAGTTATTACGACACGTTGCTCCTTTAATTTTGTTATTGTGACTCAACGTAGAAAGTGTTCTGTCAGTCGTCATCTGTACCTGTGGGTAAAAAACAAAAAACAAAAAAGGACGTTTCGCTTCTCTCACAGAAGCTTCGTCAGCGGTAGACAACCCTGAAGTCTCCATGAAGACTCCGGGAAGTTGCTCTGCGCTAAAAAGCTGAGCGTGGCCTATTTGAGGACTGGGTGGGGATGGTTAGTCACGCCCCTATGGTGAAGAGGCCCATTGATTTCTAAATTCCCTATCGTTGGGTCTTGATTAGGCCTATTGTTTGGGCTAGGGCTGAATAGCTACTTTCATTTGGCCTGATCAGCATGTCTATGTCCCTTGGTGGTCAACAAGTTATTGTAAATAGGAGACAGGTTAAATCTGATACCTCCTTTTTAACAAAAATCGCTTCCTTTACTCCCCTTTCAAACCATCTCTTTTCTGTTCCTAGGATTTTTACTTGTTCGTCTTCAATTGTGTGGTTTGTTTCTTTTAAGTGTGCGTATACTGCACTTTTTGTTTTTTGTTTTTTACCCACAGGTACAGATGACGACTGACAGAACACTTTCTACGATGGAACTTTCCTGTACGACTGAGAGCCTCCACAAGCATTGTGACTCAACGTAAAAAACAACGTCAGCAAAGCGGGCAGTGAGCGAGCACGCCGCCGACTAGTAGACCTCAGCTGTCAATCAAAAAGCAATCGCGAACAGCGTTTAACTTGAATACTATTCTGTATGTTTTCCACACCAAAGCTGCTATCAGCAGTGGAAGTGTGATGGCTTCACATCAGGGAGGACAGATTTGTTTCAAAACTGTTCCCACAAATGCACCCGTGAGTTTGTTCATTTGTTTTTCGAAAGGAGGTTGCTCATTGTACTTTAGGTGTGGGGAAAGTTCCCGTTGGTCTCCACATGACTCGAAACTCCAGGAATCGAGCTTTTGGGTCATGTGAAACCGACGGGTACAGTGAAAAGACTGTCTGATGTGACCCAAGTGCAAGTCTGAGCTCAAGACTCAAGTGGGACTTTGAAAAAGTGCTGCAATGCCCGCCCCAAACCACACCCAATTTGACATCCACCAATCGCGGTGAGGCCCTACATTTGCATAACCCTGACCCTAATTTGCATAACCAGGCCCACTTTCCAAGTTCTGACCAATCAGATTGCTCTAAATTTGCATAATCATGAACCGAAGATCCCACCAATCAGAGAACGCCTAATTTGCATAACCGCTCCCCCCCCTTTCCACCAATCACAGCATGTTATCGTCATGCTCCACCCACTTTCACAGCTATCAGCGAATCATCAGCCATCATTCCAGCCAGGCCACACCCACTTTCCTGGATTTTTCTGCCTGGAAAAAAAAATCCAGGAAAAAACATTTTTTGGAAAAAAATTTTTGAAAAAAATTCTGAAGAAAGTTTAGGAAAAAACTGAAAATAATTTTGTTTAAATTTTCTTTTTTTTTTTTAAAAGTTAGATTGTTGTGATGTGTTTAAAAATGAAGTTGAGTTGAAGTGTTCTTTGTAATCAAGCTTTATTTCTTTTGCAGAGTAGACAATCACAAAAGCAGAGGAAAAAGTTGCAAGTTGGATGACAATCTGCTTGTTGCTGGGCGGCGAAGTGGTCAGCTCTTGAGAAGAACGTGGGACAGGTGTGTTGACCTGAGAGCAAAGGCATCCGTGAGTTACACGCAAGTCAATTTCTTGTGCAGACAAAGATGTGTTGGGCATGAAACTTACCAGGGAGACTCTGTGTTGGGTCTTTCAAGAGCAGGAAGCCGATCATGTTTACTGCTGCCTGGGGGAGAAAAAAAAAGTCTAAAAAGTAGTCATGATGGTGCATTGAACAAGTGTAAATGTCTCCTACTTTTCAGG
>NW_017805824.1:4481698-4482641 GCF_001891065.2 Hippocampus comes
GCTCCCTCTTGTGGCACGGAGGACCCAAGAACAATCTTCCTTCAACTCTGAATAATGAAATGAGGCTTGTTGAAATGAGACTTCTTACTAGCTCGGTTTGCCTGATCACCACGCGAGGTCTTTTACCATTTGGCCATTCTGCTGCGAAAATTTCAAATTTTTTATATGTAGTCAAAGGCAGCCGACCACACGAGGTTTTGAAGGTTAAACAAAAGAACATAATTGGTGAGACGGTTGGCATCTCTCGTGGGCGATGTGACGGCACTCCAACCTCACCCGTAACCCATCGACCATGCCAGTATTTCCTACTGCCTGCCTTCAGAATGCCATCCTGAGATCAGGAGATAGTTTGCAAAGCCAACTTCGTTTTCGATTGAAGACGAGTTGTACAAAGAGATCGTGTCATTTTGCTTTCTTGGTCAGGGGTGTCAAACTCATTTCACATTGTGGGCCACATATGGCCTCGGTGGATGTCAAGTGGGCCGGACCATTAAAAATTATACCATACTCTGCAATAAATAACCAAAATAAAAAGTCTTTCCTTTATTTTGGTCAAAAGATGCACAAGAACACTCGGAAAATGTTGAAATTTAATGAACATATCTTTTACAAAACATCTCATGAAGCACCTAAGACAGGGGTGTCAAACTCATTTCACATGGTGGGCCACATACGGCCTCGGTAGATGTCAAGTGGGCCGGACCATTAAAATGATACCATACTTTGGTATAAATAACCAAAACAATATGTCTTTCCTTTGTTTTGGTATAAAGAAGCACAAGAACATTAGGAAAATGTTGAAATTTAATGAACATATCTTTTACAAAACATTTCATGAAGCACCTTACATTTCCTTCGACAAATGTGCAATTTACTTTTATCATTCACATATATGCATTGCAACTGATCCCACTGATTGTACAAACTTTAACAAGTAATTGGT
>NW_017805824.1:4482794-4483136 GCF_001891065.2 Hippocampus comes
TGTACATAATCATCTCGCGGGCCGGATTAAACTCCTTTGCGGGCCGGATCCGGCCCGCGGGCCGTATGTTTGACACCCCTGATGTATTGTAAAGCGTTTTTATCAGAAAAACAACGACCATGTATAGTAAGGCGTTTTTAGACGAAAAAAAAGACCATGTATTGTAAGGCGTTTTTAGCTGAAAAAAACGACCATGTATATTAAGGCGTTTTTGGATGAAAAAAACGACCATAGTAAGGCGTTTTTAGATGAAAAAAACGACCATGTATAGTAAGGCGTTTTTAGCCGAAAATAATGACCATGTATAGTAAGGCGTTTTTAGCCGAAAAAAACGACCATGTA
>NW_017805824.1:4483799-4496772 GCF_001891065.2 Hippocampus comes
CGAAAAAAACGACCATGTATAGTAAGGCAGTTTTATCAGAAAAACGACCATGTATCGTAAGGCGTTTTTAGACGAAAAAAAAGACCATGTATTGTAAGGCGTTTTTATCGGAAAAAAAATGACCATGTATAGTAAGGCTTTTTTAGCTGAAAAAAACGACCATGTATAGTAAGGTGTTTTTAGACGAAAACAACGACCATGTATAGTAAGGCGTTTTAAGACGAAAAAAACGACCATGTATAGTCAGGCAGTTTTATCAGAAAAACGACCATGTATCGTAAGGCGTTTTTAGACGAAAAAAAAGACCATGTATTGTAAGGCGTTTTTATCGGAAAAAAAATGACCATGTATAGTAAGGCTTTTTTAGCTGAAAAAAACGACCATGTATAGTAAGGTGTTTTTAGACGAAAACAACGACCATGTATAGTAAGGCGTTTTAAGACGAAAAAAACGACCATGTATAGTCAGGCAGTTTTATCAGAAAAACGACCATGTATCGTAAGGCGTTTTTAGACGAAAAAAAAGACCATGTATTGTAAGGCGTTTTTATCGGAAAAAAAATGACCATGTATAGTAAGGCTTTTTTAGCTGAAAAAAACGACCATGTATAGTAAGGCGTTTTAAGACGAAAAAAACGACCATGTATAGTAAGGCATTTTTAGATGAAAAAAACGACCATGTATAGTTAAGCGTTTTTATTGGAAAACAAACAACCATGTATAGTAAGGCGTTTTTAGTCGAAAAAAACGACCATGTATAGTAAGGCGTTTTTAGTCGAAAAAAACGACCATGTATAGTAAGGCGTTTTTAGTCGAAAAAAACGACCATGTATAGTAAGGCGTTTTTAGTCGAAAAAAACGACCATGTATAGTAAGGCGTTTTTAGTCGAAAAAAACGACCATGTATAGTAAGGCGTTTTTAGTCGAAAAAAACGACCATGTATAGTAAGGCGTTTTTAGTCGAAAAAAACGACCATGTATAGTAAGGCGTTTTTAGCCGAAAAAAACGACTATGTATAGCATGGGTGTCAAACTCATTTCACATTGTGGGCCACATAGGCCCTCTGTAGATGTCAAGTGGGCCGGACCATTAAAAATTATACCATACTCTGCTATAAATAACCAAAATAACATTATTTTGGTTATTTCTTTCCTTTGTTTTGGTCTAAAGATGCACTTTAGGAAATTTTTGAAATTCAATGAACATATCTTTTACAAGACATTTCATGAAGCACCTAAGATTTCCTTAGACAAATGTGCAATTTACTTTTATCATTCACATACAGTCAAAACTCGGTTTTCGAACGTGTCGGTTCTCGTACAATTCGGTTTTTAACCAAAAATTTTTAATTTTTTATCCCTCAGATGACGAACAAATTTCGGTTCTCGAACAAACGCAGCGCACTTGAATGCACCACTTAACTCCTCTGGCCTTCTTTACACGAGGAAGTGATGCTTCCTTGAGTAGATGAGGAAGTGAGCTTCCTCATGTTGCTTTCCATTGTGAGCAGACGTGTTAGATAAACATTTTTATTTTAAAAAGAGCGTGGTTTCGGTTTTCGAACAATTCGGTTTTCGAACAGCCTTCTGGAATGGATTATGGATGAAAACCAAGGTTTGACTGTATATGCATTGCAACTGATCCCACTGACTGTACAAAGGCACAAAACCTTAACAAGTAATTAGTCTTGAAAAATATAGTACTGTAATGCACTTTTAAGATTAAATGAGATTTATCAAGAAAGGAATTTTTAAACCATTTACACGAGCATATAAAATCTAAATGTAATCCCTGCCTCCACCTTACAAACTAAGGAGAGTGTATGTGTCAAGAATAAAGTATTCACATGTCCTTGATCGCGTCTGCTGTGTTGGGTCTGTCTCAGTGACAGACTGAGGCTGCTGTTGTCTTCTCCTCTGATCAAAACAATGTTGTCTTTTCCTCTGATCAAAACAGTGTGTTCCCCCAGCGGATATTCCATGAATTGCACTTTATTAAAAATATTCATTCCGTGTCTTTTATGCATTTTTTCACTTTTAAATTATCCTACGGGCCTGATCAAACCTCCTTGCGGGCGGTTCTGGCCTGCGGGCCGTATGTTTGACACCTCTGTTCTTGGCGATCGTGAATAAAGTGCAAATAAAACACCCATTATGCACACTACCAAAACGTGCAAGCCAACTTTATTGTTTCAAGATGCTTTGTTGATCAGGGCAACTCCGCTGGAATAGTCTCGTCTGGATGCTTGCGGGGTGCTCTCTGCTGGTCCCAACGGGGCTGGGGGCTGAAGAACCTGCAAAACCTAAAGGATTGCGGTGAAATCAAACTTCGTTTCAGATTGGGGAGGAAACATCGGATGACTTTCTTTTTCCTTAGTCTGTCTGTGGCTGCGCAGACGCGACGCAGCACGTGCTCAGCGTGCACCCAGTGCAGTCTCTACCAAGCCCCTCGCCCCTCCTCTTTCTCTTCTGGTCGACCTCTGAGCACGGCAGCTGAGCCACTGCCAAACCTCGCTTCAGACACGTGGAAAAAGAGAGAGAGAGAGAGAGAGAGAGAGAGAGAGAGAGAGAAAAGAGAGAGAGAGAGCCGGCTCTCCAGGAAGGGTGCCGGCTCTCATCGTTCACTTCAAAGAGTCGGCTCTTTGTACCGGCTCGTTCGCGACCGACACATCAGTACAGAGAAGCGGGATCTCCGTTTGATGGTTCTCCAGTGGCAGGTTGTCAAGAGCCAAGCCCTGACCGACATCTGCATGGTCCAAATTTCATTGCGACAAGAAAAAAAAAAACGTCCCGAAAACTGCTGGCAAACGTTACGCGATCATTTCCGACCTTGAACGAACCCTGAAGAACTCAGACATGAACGTGCATTTTTGTACTTTTCGCTCACAGTAGTAATTGTTCACCACTCAGTAGGATAGGGGCTTTCACAATTGTAATTGACTTGATTTAAAATAAATAATTCTGTGATTATTTAAGATCAGATAACCTTTATTTGTCCCGCACTGGGGAAATTTGCAGTCTTTGATTTATTGAACCAAATTAATTAATAGAGTGAGCATGTGTACTACGAGTGGGACTTGCAAAACACTTGGAAAATCAGCATCATGCTCTTTCTTATATCATAATATCTAATACTGTATCTAATATCTCATGTATTCTTTGTTTCTCTTATTAAATAATTGGCGAATTCATTTATTGTAAATGAAATTGTAAAGTCAAGCATTTTACTGGTGTTTACAAATTACACTTTGAATCGGTTATAAAGAATGTTGGCATATGGAAGTGGAAACTTTAGTTTATAGTATTGTGCATCTTAGAACTCTTGGTACAGGGACTTCAAATGCAACCTGTCCAGCAGGCCAGTAAAGAGCTATCAGAAGTTCCAAATTGCACCTCTTTGTGGTGCTGTCACACTGCTCAATTTAAAATAGGTCATTAAAACCATGAAGCAAGACTGGGAGAAAACAAAAAGCATGAGCCCTCAAGTCACTCTGTGAGTAAAATAAATGCAAAGTACTTTCAAGATTTTATAGTTTGCGTGGCAATTTCTGATGAGAATGAAGATGGAGTTAAGTATTATCGAAAACCAAATTTTCCACCCATATATATTCAAACCAACAACCTAAGCTATGAACGTGAGTGAAATAAGCATTAGCTTTAGTATCTCACCAAAGTGGCGGTTTCACCTGGTGTATTCACTTTTGTTGCCAGTGGACATTAATGGCTGTTTTGAGTTATTTTGAGGAGGCAGGAAATACACTACTTTGCATTGTCATTAAGTTTCATTCCCTCATTGTTTGTCCCATAAAAAAGATGAGATGTTAGATACTGTATGCTTCCCATTTTTTTAAGGTGGTGGTGGTGGTGGTGGGGGGTGCAGTCAGTGGGATTAAGTTGCCAAGGCAACCTGTCCTCGGATCCTCTACTGCAGATATTTCCTCACTGGGGTTTTTCCATCGCTGCAAACAGGCAGTTTTGTGGCTGTTTTTTTTTTTCTCTGGCAAGAGAAAAATGGTAAATCCCTGCTCAATTATTGTGGTTTTGTGTGCGTTAGGATTAGGGCTCAGTTTAGTGATGTACATTGTACAGCGGCGGTACAGAGACGAGCTGCCTTGTTTTTACCCACCAGAATTGTTTCACCATCGCTTTGCATTTTAGACCTGGTGTACAGTACTGACCACACTTACAAGGCCACCTGTCAAAGAGAAGCATCATGATGTGCTTTAATGTGGACTCTTTCTATTTTACTGGGCTTTCCATTTTTTTATTTTGACCAGGGATGAGAAAAAAAAAGCACAATTTTACAGCCCAAATTTTTTTTTTTTCAAGATCGCAAACAAATTACTGTACCGTAATTTGACATGTTGACCAAGATAACGTGTGTTGGTTGCGTCATGTTTCCTGTAACAGCACATTTGAAAATTCAAGTGGAACCACTGTTTAAGCATTGAAAAGTCAGTTCAAGAGCCTCTCCCTTCTGGTGTATTAACTATTACAGACCTATCCTAAACATGATTTTGACAACCAACAACGCTGACTTTGGATCCTGGTCTAATTCAGTGGGTAAGCACTGTACAACTATATCACTCACTCAACTCACTGACTGTTTGAAGTGATTTTTTTAAAAAGTAATCAGTTATATTTTAAAATGAAGAGAAGCCACGGGTGTTTTACATGAGTCATTTGGTTCAAAACAAAAGGTCACACTTTATGTTTGATATTACATGAATCAACAAATTCCAATTTTATGACAGGGATGCAAGTACATTGGTGGTTTTTTTTTGTTGTAAATATTTAAAAATAGATTGTACAAAGCAGCTCTGAGAGAAGACAGGTTTGGTATAGTTCCTACATCCTATTGTACATCATGTCGATTGACTTTGCTCATAATAGAAACACATACATAGGAGAGAGGCACCCAAATAAATAATGTCAGACAAAAGCCAAGTCCCTCAGTAGTGTTGTTATTCACATTATGCGCCCGTGAAGCAGCACCATGGCCACTCGCCCCAAACAAACATCACTAACACACAGACACACACACACAAAAAAAAAAAAAAAATTTGAGTAGAAGGAAGCACATCAATAGCCTTTAAACAGATCGGCCCAAAAATACTATTGCACACACTCGCACGACAGGTCCTTGAATGTGACCTCAAAATTGGCTTATATTCTTTTTGGATAACGTGGTTGGTGAAGAAAGCTATGGAGACATCACTTGTACCCGTCTATGGAAATGCTGGACGACAAAAGGACTCTTTAGTGGGAAGGTGAGTACTAGTTACAGTACACGTCTCGAGAACATTTGACCCGGAATCTAGCTTCAGGTCCATATGCAATGTATGTACTGGTACATATGGACATGAAGCTGGACATCTTAAATATCTAACAAATGGAAAAAGCCGTTTGAGCATTTATTCAACATACGAGTGACAAAACTGTTCGATGACATCCACCACTTCACGAGTAGAACACAACTGCGCCGGTTCGCCTCACTAATGAAGTGAGTCTTACGTACAAGTATGCAAAAACATCACACAGTAGTGTAAAACGTGTTAGTCCTACAAGCAATTTGACTAGTGTATCCTAGTTCTGAGTGCACTAAACTGTCTTACAAGTGAGGTCAACCGATGTATGTGGACCTGAAGCGGGATATCAAGGCTATGGACAAAATGCTAAAATGGCTTTCCACACATTTTGACCCGTTGAGCGGGATGCTTTTCATGTGGGGGCCCACATCTCCTTGCCAGGAGGACTTCACCTGCCCCCCCCCCTTCCCCCTCCGGAGGCACTTAGTGTCACGGCCATTAGTCTCGTGGGTTCATGTCATCCAAGTACAAAGTGACACACCTGAGATAGAGCCTATTGATTGCCAGGAGGCGGAGTGGGGCTTGAGAATAACACCAATTATTACTCGAGTGACACTCAGCAGCATTCCCCTTGTGTGTTGTTACTTGTAGCCCTTATAAAGAACCCACCACCACCGCCCCCCCCCATCACATCCATAAACATAAGCTCCAAAGTATGACTTTTGATTGGCTTGCACACAAAAGGTGAGGTTGTGTCAGAGCACGCTCCTCCTCCTCCTCCTCCAAGTACGTCCATAGTGCCTCCTGGTGGACGTGACTTGAGAGGGAGAGTGGGCGCCACGGAGTTTGTGCCCTCAAGACGTCAACGGCGGGCCGACGGGCTCAGTTGTCGACGCCGAGCCGGGACAGGCCCCGTCGGAACTCGTGCAGCTCATCCAGCTTGATGTCCAGGATGTCCATCAACTTCTTCAGCTCGCCTTTGACGTTGCCTTGCTTCTGGCGACTGTCGTCCACGTCCATGTGAAGAACGTCGATCTTCCCCTCGAGCTCTCTGTTCTTTGTCTCTGCGGTCTGGGCAGGAAGAGACAAAACATGTCAACTTCATCGCAATTAGAGTGGCACATACAAGTGTCCCTTGAACCACTCCCTCCAGGAATCAGTTGAGCACGTTAAGAAAGCAGAACACACAGTGGAATACCAATTGAATTTGTTCCCTCACTCAACCAAAGTCATGTTTCCCATTGAACTGAATGGAGATGGAATGAATCTGTTTTAGGACCAGAACTAAGTTGCACAGTGCAGTGGTGCATTGCTATCAGGTAGCATTGATCATGGCTGTTTGAGAGGCAATTTGTATTTGAAAACATGTAGACAAAGTAATGCTGACGGCCATATGTTCTTTATCCTCTCCCAAAAAAAAAAAGACTAATATTACTGTATCTGACTATCTCACTTACAGTAGTAGAAGAGCGTTAAGTCTATTTTTGTCATTTGTGTCTATGACTATTATACTGCCTCCTGGTGGCCAGGGTAGCACAAGTATTTGAATCAGTAGCACAAGTGTTTGAATCAGTCAAGCAATGTCGAAGAAGGATGTGTAAAATACCTAAATTTGTCAATTTTGCTCTGTCAAGTATGACATTTGGGGAAAGTAGAAAATACTGTATTTTTCAAGTGTCCTGACTAAGCTGAACATCCATCCATCAATTTTCCGATACACTTATCCTCACAAGGGGGGTGCTGGAGCTTATCCCAGCCGTCTTCGGGCAGTAGGCGGGGGACACCCTGAACTGGTTGCCAGCCAATTGCAGGGCACACACAGATGAATAACCATCCACGCTCACACTCACACCTAGGGAAAATTTAGAGTGCCCCATTAAACAGCCACAGATGATTTTGGAATGCGGGAGGAAACCGGAGTACCCCGAGAAAACCCACACAGGCCCGCGGAGGACATGCAAACTCCACACAGGGAGGCCGGAACTTGAATTGAACCTCTGCACTGTGAGGTTGACGCGCTAACCACTGGACCACCGGGCTGCCCTAAGCTGAACACTGACATTCAAATGTTTTGAATTGATGAGGAATTGTGGGAGGGGTGGGTAAATATGCATAATCTCTAAAATGTGACATATTTTTACGGGTGAAAATCCATCCATCCATTTTCCGAACCGCTTTATCCTCACTAAGGTCGCGGAGGGTGCTGGAGCCTATCCCAGCTGTCTTTGGGCAGTAGGCGGGGGGAACCCTGAACCGGTTGCTGGCCAATCACGGGGCATACATAGGACAACCATTCGTGCTCGCAAGATTCACTTATCTTTGTTTGTGCAAAATGAGGAATTCCGGGAAAAGTAGGAATGTTATAAATCTGGAAAATACTGCTGTTGCTTGGATGTCGTGAATATGTTCAAGTTGGAATGATTTTTGATTGGTAGCGAAATGGTGGTATAACGTTTCTGGGGAATGTAGAAAAACATGTACATGTACTTGAGCACTCACTTGAGGACATCCCCACAACGTGTGGCACTCGCAAAAGCTTTCTAGAGCACTTTGCAGTTGCACGTTTATGAGTTTGTTGTGACGAGAGGATGAAGCGAGCAGTCCAGACTGTGAGGCAACACTTTAATGCCAAAGATACCAATGAAGGGAGGAGTTTAAAATAGAAGTGCTAAATAGGTGCTGCACCCACGATGGCTCTGAGCTCCAGCTGACTCTGAAACTTTATCTGTACTCCAGTGTCACATTTAAGTAGAGGAGAAACTTGAGTGCAACCATAAGCATTTTTGGAAAAAAACACACAATGTTGAAAAAAAGGAGGGAAGGGGGCGGGGCGTCAGCGGTAGGGCTGAACTATTATGAAAAACAATTCAATAGTTATTTTTCCATCCCTCAATATTGTGATTACATTAATTAAAATTAACCACTGAAATTCAGACACAGGCAGTCTGGAATCTGTACAGGGTACAATGAAATCTTAAGACTTTCCAGAGAGGTATTCCAGAGAGAAATGTTGTGGCCATCGTCGGAAAGCCTGGCTTGGGTTGCAGGTCTTGCAAAACACAGCGAAAAACGTCCAAGAATCGCTAAGAGCAAAACATTGGACTCTTCTGAAGTGGCTCTCTGCGAGCACTGATCGAAATCCTACTGACCATCTGTGCAAGGAGCTGATAGATGCAGTCTGGAGAAAGAACCCTTCGAAATTGAGACAACCGGAGCAGTTTTGCTCATGTCCAGTGCGCCAAAACCCCTCCCGAGAGTTGCAGAAGTCTCCTTGTAAGTTATAAAAATTTATTGATTGCAGTGATTGCTTTGAAATGTTATGCAACAAATCATTAGGCTAAGGGTGCTCTCATTTTTGTCCAAGCATGTTACATGAGTTTTTTTTTTTTAAATAATTCTGTTGAACCACATTTGAAAGGCAATATCCGATTTTCCTTGCCGATTACTATTTTTTATATTTGTATTTTTTTCTTACATTTTATCATCATTTTTCTTTCATTAATAGAGAAGTGCTGCCAACATTATTGTCCCTGACAAAAAAACACAAAACCTGACTGACCAAAATGAAGCAGAATTGGCATCCTTTGCGATTAGAAAATTGCATTCTACCACTCAGTAATGACGATTTGAATTTGATTAATTGTTCAGGTCCATTCAGTGGTAGACGAGCATGAGAGGAAAAACAAAAAACAACATACAGTTGTGATTTTAGGAGCCATGCAAGTGCAAAAGAAGGCTCAAACTCTTTGTTGTTGTTCATCCAGCTGACTGCTTTGACAAACAAAGCAGCCAGTTGAGGAACTCCAGGCATGTCATTGTTGCTTTTATCCCGCTCCGCACCCCTGCTGGCCCGGCCAGGCCCGTCCAGGCAGTACATGCTGTATTCAACACGTTCGGCCTCTCAGGATTATTTCAAACTTTGACTTGGAGCATACAGGTGCTGTGATGTCACAGCTGGCTCTCACACACCCACTGCCTGTGCACTCTCGCACTTCAGGTTTCACCAAGTCTGACGAACAGGTACCCTTTTGTTAAAATGACAAACGGGAGGGGCTAGGTGGGGCTTGCTGAAAGCAGCCGACGCCAAAGATAAGACATCAACACCCATGGAAATAACTTCAAAAAGAGCACCATTTTACAGCCAATGACAACACAGCCAATTTATTTTCTTTCTGATCCAGTCTGGAAGAAAGTAGCATGTAAAAGGGTGGTAACCCACACACCTTTGAGCAGGAAATGGTCCCTTATTAATAGATACAGCCAGCAATTTGTGCGCATTTGTGTGTGTATGAGAGACTCATGACAGGAATGTTTGAATCACCAGCCTTCAGCCTGAGAGATGAATAGAATGCACTTGTCGGCCTCGCTGTGTGACGTTAGTCATGTGCCAGCCACAAAAACGGACTAAGCTGCCGTCACACATACACACGTAAATCGTGACAACCCACCACTGACGTGTGCCTCTTTACCTGCAGTTTAGAAGTGATGCTCTCACACTCCGCCATGAGTTGGGGGATTATCTCCGCTTGCTTCCTCAAATTTTCCAGCTCCTTGGTTGTGTGTGTGTGTGTGGGGGGGGGTCAGTGACCCGCAGCTCTTTAGCGACGCCCTAGTGGCTATGGGGGGGCGCAGAGGGGGGGTTGACAAGTTTAGCGCATAACAAATGGAGAATCCTAATGAGGATTGCTCGATAAAGAGCATTCACTAGTTATAACATGAGGTACAGGCATTTTATTGTGGGCAGCCTAAGGCACACCTGTGCAATAAGCATGTTGTCGAATCAGCAATTTGACATGCCACAACTGTGATGTGGATGAATTATATATATACTTTGTGTACATAGAAAAAAATCTTAGCTCTTAAGGGATCAAAAACCAAAATGTTGCATCTATATTTTTTTTGTTCGGTGTCTGTGAAGTACTTTGCGAGTCTGTCAATAGTATTTCATAAATACATTGGACCTACTTACCTCTGATGCTGCGCAATTTTATAGTACTACAACCACTACAGAAAATATTGTTCAATTCATCTCTCCCTGACAGCCGTTAAACAAAACATAGGCCAACATTTTGTAATACAGCTTCTGAATTCGCTCGTGTCGGTGTACCTCAGGTTGTGATCCGTGAATGTCGACTAAAAGTAACGATGAAACATAAAAGCATCAGTTCAGAGTGCTCTCCATGTGCTTGCAAGTTTGTTTTTCAGTTTTTGCCCTGAAACCTTTTTCGCCTCCCTGCTTTGTGAGGAACATTTCATCATAATAATGAGAAGCCAACATTTGCTATCACCTGCAGCAGTTTGCTTCTTGTAATTTGTGACTGGCCAGAATGTGCCCACCATCCCGGGACAAAGTGTGTTTGTGTGCGTGCGTGCATGCATGTTTCTAGGAGAAATGAGTCACTGGGCAGATGAGCCTCTGTGGGCCATCTGCTACCTTACCGTGATTTGCAGGCCGCTGGGTCAGTGCTGGAGCATAATTAATGGAAAGACTGCAGACTCTCACTGGTCAATGATCCCTTGATCATAATATTTTAAATTAGCTCCGATATACGCTACTCAGATCGTTAGCCTTTTGAGTGGAATTTCGATGTAAAATACTGTATAGCTTTACAGGTGAAATCAATTTGACCTATACTTGTCAATGCACGTGTCCAACTGTTCGTTGTTTTATTACTCGTTGCACAACTTGCTCTTGTCTAACAAAGACCTGAAGGAAATTCACAACAGGTGTTTGAGCCATGAAAATCCAAGGATGTCCACTTCTAAGCCTCTCGATGACTCTCCCAGTCTTGCTTTATCTCATTTGCAACCTGCTGATAACGCTCTAAGTTCAGGGCCACTTCCCTCTGAGAGCATGGGCATATTTTTGGTCTCATGATGTCACCATTTGAACAGCATTATGACGAGGACTGATGAAATACTGCTTCAAAATTAACCGGGAAATTTATTGGGCAATTATTGGCTCAAAGCTGGGGGGGGCTTTATTAGCATTTTATGAACAAAAAGATACATTTTCATTGCAATTTGAAGGGTTTTTTGTTTGTCTGTTTGGTTGTTTTGCAACAAACACAAAAAGTTAACCTTTAAGTTTTTGCATTGCGCCACTATTGGTAAAACAAAGACAAGTGCGCGCAAGACTCTGTGATCGCTGGAAATTGAATTAAAGAAGGCCAGAAGCAAAGGTCAAAACACCGTGTCCTCGCAGAGCTCTTTCTCATTAGAAATAACAGCACAATAAGAATATGCAGAGCAGACACTTTGCTGCTTTGGAGCACAATACAATGTCGCTCATGCTAAATGGGCCCAAATGGGCCGATATCAGGCCCTTTAAAATCTGCAAAAACTGTGTTTTCTTTTACTAAACATCAACACATTACAACATAAGAGCCCCCCCAACCCCCTCCAAAGTGAACAACAGCAAAATTCAAATGAAGATTCACCTGCTTTCTGTCGTGCAGCTCGGCCTCCAGCTCCTGCACACGCACGCTCATTTGCACATTTCTTTGCTTCTCCTGACTGGCCTCATGACACTGAATCTCCAGATCCGCAATCTAAACACACACAAGCGAGGGACGCATCAGGAGAAACGTGAAGAACTTCAAAACTGGATGTTAAAGTAGCAGTTGTTTGAAAGTTTTTAATTACTGTAGCATCTAGGCTAATTGCCATTAGCCCATCTCTGACTTTTCCCATTTCATGTAAGCACTGAACCAAGATAAGATGGTTAACTTTATTTGTCTTATATATCAGTTTTACAGTAAGCTACAACTGAGCAAGCAGAGATGGCAGTATAGTGCCGGAAGGTCATGGTTCAACTCCCACTGCTACAACTTGGTGGATGGACAGCCTGCAGTCTGACCCACGTATAGGTGTCCTCACTCTGAGCTCATCCTGACCTCTCTCCTTGTAGGCCAACATTTGTACATGTGTGCTCGGCTTGTGTGTGTGCAACGTGCAAACAAATATATAAACTGTAATATAGCAGAGTGTAATGTGAATTGCCCCTCGGGGGCTGGAAAAACGATCACCGCAAAAATAAATAAAGAGGACTTGTTACGTTTTTTTTCATGTCAAGCTAAGCACAAAAAAAAAAAAAACAACAGTTTAATGCGTTTGTGCAGATTTCTTTTAGGCATTCACAAAACTACATTACCTTCTGCCTGAGCGTGTCACTCTCCTCCTTGCAGGCACTGAGCTGTTTCTTCCAGCTCTCTACATTAGCCGAGGACTCCTGCAGCGCGTCCACCAGCCGGGCATTATTCTCTCTTAACGTCTGCAGCTCGGTTTCCCACTTCTTGGCGTTGGTGTTGCTGTCAGACATGAGACGGTTCCAAGAGGAGCGTTATGAAAAGAAGGAACATTTAGACAGGTGATTGTTGAAAGGCCTGGTCTATGTGCCCACTGAGGTGACGCAGAATCAAACAAAACCATTCGAATGAAGACTTCTTGGTTAAATGTGCATGGTATTGTCGGGAGATGTTGAGATGTGACAAAGAGATGTCCCAAAGGTGTATCAAGCTGGACCCCCCCCCCAAAAAAATGACACAGGTGCTATACATGTTAATTAAGATCACCTGTAAAGGGATCAGTGCATTTTAAAACTGTCCTGAAATTTCACCAGGAAGCCCAACTTCCCTAACTTCTTGTGAGTGGCATACATATATA
>NW_017805824.1:4496844-4499707 GCF_001891065.2 Hippocampus comes
ATGTGTGTGTGTATGTATATATATGTATATATGTGTGTGTGTATATATATATATATACATACACACACTCTCTCCAGAGAGAGAGAGAGAGAGAGAGAGAGAGAGAGAGAGAGAGCGAGAAAATCTAACTAAAATAAATGCAGCCAAAAAAACAAAAACGTCATAGTTGACCACAATGTTTTGGGGTCATATGCAGCCCATCTGGAACAACATCTGCTGTTTTATGCAATTATAATTTACTGCGTTGAGTATTGGGATTAATGAAGTAAATGGGCGCGTGGAGCAGTCTCAGCCATCAGAGTAGTTCAGATAATTTATGTGCATGTGAGATAATCCCAGCAGCAATAAAAAAGAGAGACCATTTTTCAGAACAGTGTGAAACTCCAAACATTAGATGGAACAGTACGAGTGATCCACAACTGCCATCTCGGTAATTATTAAAATCAGGAGGTCCCTGTCAGGGAGCTATTTCGAATGCAGTGAAATTATTTCATGATGTCAAACACAGTGGTGCCTTGGGATATAATGGAAGTGCAATTTGTGCATAAGTGCATCTTTGGCCACTGAAATGAAATCAAACATTTGTGATTATTATTGTTATTTTTTCCATAATCGCACCGTCCTAACTGGGAGGGGCAATTAACAGCTTGAATCTTCTCGAAAGGAAGCCCCTACCTCTGTTCTACAACATTCTTGAGGAGATCATTCTCATTCTTCAGCAGGACAGCCTCTGGTCCCACGTGAAAAATCTTCTCATCGTCGGTGCCATTCATGCTGGAAGCCTGGTTTGTTGATGGCGTTTCACGTCCAGATTCCTGGTGGTGGAGCGGGGACATTTCATGTTTCAGGCCCTTTTACATGAGTGGGCTACCTGCAGCTTTCTCAAGTTTGATGGCCTGTCAAAAAGCCCTGCACTTACTGTAAAATTGGACACTCCTTTGGCAAAAGGCCATAAACAATCATGACATGTCAACTATTACTTTGTCCAAATATGCCGCGGATACAGTGATACCTTGACTTAAGAGCAATTCCTTTCTTGACTAAGCTCATTAATCAGTTAAATTGAAATGAAATGACATTCAAAACGTGACGCATTTTCAAGAAAGGAAAATAAAACTGGACATAACATAATAAAAGAGAATGGCAATAAACAAACTATTATTATACATAAGGACAAGCCGAAAGTACAACAACAGCAGTGTCTAATCTAATGTGTGCCTTTCAGGGGCATGGCTGAGTGAGGGACATGACTGGATAGTCTGATTTTGACTGTTATGGCCTAGTGCGGCTACTTTTGAGTGTATTGATTTTGTATTTTGTGGTTGGCTGTTTAATAAACAGTAGAAAGTGAAAGAAAGAGCTTAAAGCAAGCATGCTTGGTCCCTTTTTTGGAGAACTGCGTGAGTGAGAGAATATTATTTGCATTGTGAGTGAGAGAATATTCTTTGCATTGAGGTTCGGGCTTAGGAATACTTTAAAAAGTGTGTTTTATTAAGTTTGATTGTGTTCTATATTTAAATGTGCCCAAACCATGTGTTAGGGGTAAACAAGAGAAAATGTTTTTTCAAGGTATCTACCATGACTTTTCAACATCACCATCGCATGAGGGTCAGGAACGTACTGTAGCGCTGCGACAATTGATTCCGATTCGAACAGAATGTTGATTTTGCATACAGCTGTGCTTCTCTTCCAGTAATGGTTGTATGTGCTTGCAGTAGACTTGTTCAAATCCAGAATTTCAGGCTGCAGAGTGATGCGTTACCTGGGTGTGATTGCCCAGCACCTCCGCCTTCTCCTGAGATTTGTCTCTTGCCATTTTGGCTGCCTCTTTTACTTCCTGGAACTTCTCTGCAAACTGAAAATGATAGGAATGAGCTCTTGGCAACGCATGGTGATGAAGATGGACACTTTAAGTCTCGTCTTAACCAAGCACGGTAGTCCCCGTTGGCAATTTTTGCATTTCGGTCCTCCAAGTTGTGAAGGGTACCAAATCAATCAGACCCAAGGGGTGGAGCAAAAGCAGCAATACGGTGCCTGATGGGTGACGCTAGACACGCTACAGTTCATTTACTAGCAAAAAACAAAACTGTCTTTTGGGATGAATATACAAAGTAAAAGTCCTTTTCAAAAACAAAGCTCATCTTTCCTGTCATAATAAACAACCGTATGCCAGCTAAAGTCTGAAATGCGGGATATCCACCATTGTTTACTTTGACACCTCTCTCCTTTTTGCTGAATACATTAACGGGTTCTATTGTGTTATGCTGGTATGATGTCACACTTTCTACATAATTAATACACCATTGCCATCTCGCCTACACATCCTTTGGTAGATAATATGGCAGATCACCTCTTACAAACCATACAGAGAAGAACTAGACGTCAATGCTTGGTGGAAATGGGACCCTTTTATTGCAATGATGTTAAGGTACATTAATTCATTGATCAACTGTGTGTAATTGTGAACACCGTTACCTTAGCAAGCTGCTGCTCTGAGCTGAAGCCCAAACCAAACACCGTGTTGGCCCTGCTGTCTGCCCACTGGCCAAACTTCTGCGACGTCTTTGTGAACATCATGTTGGGTGTGATGGTGCTGTTGATGATAACCTGAGGAAAACAAGACACATGAGACCCCTGGTGAGGACACGATTAGTCTAATGAGTTTCAATAGCTCAACTTACAATTTGCCAACAGATAAAACCTCCAGCGTGCTCACCTACCTGCCAAGTAATGACAATGTGTACACACTACACACAAAA
This sequence comes from Hippocampus comes, assembly GCF_001891065.2. NCBI lineage: Eukaryota > Metazoa > Chordata > Actinopteri > Syngnathiformes > Syngnathidae > Hippocampus > Hippocampus comes. The sequence goes on from NW_017805824.1 coordinate 4,499,604, forward strand.
TGTTCGTTGACCACACACACACACACACACACACACACACACACACACACACACACACACACACACACACACACACACACACACACACACACACACACAATATT
>NW_017805824.1:4500213-4515797 GCF_001891065.2 Hippocampus comes
AAAAAAAAAAAAAAAAACTTGAATGCCTTTGTTAGATGCTATTAACTGTGTGGGGAATGAAAATGCAGCAGTGGTAACGAAAAGGATGAGAAAATTGAAACACGCACTCACACACACGATTGTGCAGCTAAGTGCCACAAGTGTGACTGAACATCATTTAAACAATGTTTCAAGGCTGCTGTCCTAAAAACAAAATGCGCGTGCCACACACACACACACACACACACACACACACACACACACACACACACACACACACACACACACACACACACACACACACACAGTTGATCAATTATTAGACGAGGTCTCATGATGTCAAAATGTCAACAGCATGAAGAAGAGGACTGTAATTGAACCAGGAAATGTATTGGTCTATTCATAGATCAAACACCACGTGTGAATTTTTCTGTTCAGTTCCTGGTGGTAGAACAGCAACATAAAACACTGAACAGTTGGAAACATGCATTCAAAAGTTTAGAGAATATCAATTCAAGTTCACCTATTAAAGATTGCAGAGCATTCTCAGTTCATCCTCAAATTTAACTTGAAAGCATCATATCTTTTTCTGAGTAATAATTTTTATTTAGCATGGTCCTCTTGAAAAGGATCAACCATCAGGATCATATATGATAGCTTTAATACAATGCAACACAATTTAAGTCCGTTTAACTCTCTCATTTTCTTTATCAATTTGGCCTCATTCACAGTACTGTACTGTATATATATATATATATATATATATATACACACACACACAGTACAGTCGAACCTTGTTATGTTACTCCAGGGACTGGGAGAAACCTTATCACAAGAGAAACCTGGAAAGTTTGTCCATTCATCCATCCGATCTCAGAGGTACAAGATCATTTTCCTGTTCCTCTGTTGTCATGTTTTTCCCCATTTCAATTACTTGTTACATTCAAATCATGTATTTCTCTTTCATTTGCTTGTTCCATGAGCGCCAAACGTAAATAGCACAGGAATCTGTGTCAAACGATGACATACTGTAAATATGTCCTAACTTTGGCTCGCCAGTCTTTTCTGCAGTGGACACTGAAAACCAAATGAGGCGATGTCGCCTTAGCTGCCCTTTTACTTAACATTTGCCTTGAGTTTGTGTCAAACCTCCCTTTGATGAAACATTATCCCTAAATGTGCCAATTCACCAACTCATTATTTGACCTACAAAAGACTGCTACCCATTAGAACTGCTAACGCACAAACCTTTAAATTGTCCAATGACATCGTCTGCTTGCTACAAGACTATCAACTGTTGCAGGGATGCAGTAAACCAGGGCATAAAGCACTATAGTAGATCTCATACTTAAAACTCAGCCTGACCAGGCTTGAGTAAATTGTACTGCCCAATGCATGTTGACAAAAGCAGTCACTTTAAAGCATTCACATGAAGCCAAATTTGCCTGACTATAAAGATCCACTTATCCCAACGATTAGGAACAACTGAAGAGGGCTAAATTACTGGGCAGTCCTTGTTTCATAGCAACCTGGCTGTGGACACAGTGCTAGAGAATTCAAATTTGACAGATGTGTGTCCTTTTCAACAACGTAAAATGTCAATTTCCAACCAGCTGCAAATACATGGACCCCCCCCCCCAAAAAAAAAACTAGAAAGAAAAGCCTCAAGACTTTTGTTGTAACTGAGAATTCAGGCAGCATTCTAAAATGGTTCATCTCATTAAAAAAATAAAATAAAATAAAATGACCTCATTTTCTCAAACGAGTTTCCTGAACAGCACTTCTTCCCAAAGAGCTGAGTGAAATGTTCACATTTGTTTAAAGATGTGTCTGCGATATGAAACTTTAATGTTCATACATAGTGGAAAACTGGGCTGCTGCAAGATAAAAACGGCAACCCTCACCAATTTAGATGCCCCAAATCTTATCTTAAGCCTAAGATGGGGATGGTTAAGCCCTACCATAAGCTAGTCAAAAAAATAAAATAAAAAAACAGTGATAAAATGGGTGGAACAGTACAAAAGAAATAACTCCATGATATCTGTCCAGTACTTCTGACACATCATGTGAATTGTATAAGCATGCAGCCAAGTTCATCACAAAGTCAACTGAAACTCAACAATTGTCTGTTATTGTTCCCCAACTAGAGCAAGAGGGAAATGCCATTTTATTTTGAATCAAGGAAGCATTTTGTGATATCCATTCATACATTCATATTGTTGACTTGCTGCCAAGGTACCCTTGAGCCTGGCATTGCACAATACTGTCCACAGGTGTGGCAAATCGTGTGAATCGGATAGCAGTGTGCAACCCTCTGCAAAAAAACAACAACAAAAAAACAAATATCTCTCTCTCCATCTCAAGAAGCATAACACGGGCTTTCCTCAAGGCCATGTTAAAGTATCTAATAGTAGCAATCATTCCCTCCGCTTTCATGAAATTGAGAATTTTAGGATGCTTTCAGCACAGTTCGATTCTTATGAAGCTGAAGATAACAGTAGAAACCATAATTTCATTATACAGAAAAATGTGTGCGCATTGCTTGTTTCCACTTACTGTATCATCATAATACCCATTAAGGGTGCTGTAGGTGGTATGAATGTGCATGCAAGACTGCAATCAAGCGAGTAGGCAAGTGGGAGAGCGTGACAGAGGGAGGGGGAGTGGAGTGACATGAGCAGCTGTGGGGGTGGACAGCCAGTCCTGTATCAAATGCAACACAGGAAGTACAAATTAAAGTGCTGCTGGCCAGTAACCTGAGGGTGCATTTCAAACTACGAGCCTGCTTGAGTAGCCTCTCTGGGAATGTGTTCCATGTCTGATTATGTATGGTCGGCGTTTGCATAATCACATGAAGTCATATTGTAAACGAAATGTCGACCACGGATGACAATTACCACACAATGCCGAAATAGCTCAGAATGAGACACACAGACTGACTTATTTCCATCAAACCAATTTTTAAATTTATTCTTCTTGACAGTTAAGCGAGGACAGTAGTTGCTGCAAGCTTTCCTCAGAAACCAGAATGTGTGTGTCATCTGCAAAGAGGATGCATTTCAGAGATTTTGAGTCATTATAAATGTCATTAATATAATCATTACCGGTATTAAAAAAAACAACAAAATATCTTATTGATTCCAAATTATATTATGAAGACCTAATCCATCAAAAAGCAAATCTGAACCTACTTGGTTGTCACTGGAAAGTGAAACTATCAATGGCTGATACTGGTTTATCAATAATGTACTGTAGATGTGCAACGATTCTTGAAACTGCTCAATCAAAGATGATGAAAATTGATAGAAAATACAAATTACTCAGCAAATCCATCTACAGCACTGGCATCAACCAAACTAATAGAAGAAATCACTAACTCAATGAACAAGAAAACAATTGTGATTGGGACCCTCATTGATTTACCAAAAGCATTGGATCCAATAAATCATGAAATATTGAAAACTAAACGAGAACAATATGGGATTTGAGGGCTAGTTTTGAATTTGGTGAGAAGCTATTTAGAGAGTAGGCAACAGTTTGGGCTCATGGATGGGTATAAGTCACAATGCCTGGACATCGGATGTGGCATCACACAGGGGTTAAATAGTTAATAATGGAGCCAATAGGTTTCACTTGCACTTGATATGGGTAGGGGAAACAAACAAGCCACGCCCCCAAAAATCGATGTCACACTGGTCAAAATTGGGTGCGCGTTTTTCTTCCAAAATACAAATCATTACACAATTGTGCGGTAATTTTCATTCTAGAGCTAGAAAAGCTAGGAATAATAATATGCAATATAAATTCCTCACAATCCATCCACCCAATTTCTATGCCGCTTACTCTCATTTGGGTCACTGGTGACCTGCAGCCTCTCCTCGGCCCGGACCTGGACTGCTCACCAGCCAATTGCATTGCAGTAAATTCAATATGGGATCATAAAGTGGAAAGAAATGAAATTATATTAGAATTTACTTCTATTCGAAGGACTCTTCATGCTAGCATCTTTATCCCTGGAAGGTGTCAATGTTTGAATAAATTGGGTACCAAAAGTAAATTGTGTAATACTGTGATCAGCTTATATGAGCAGCACACATCTGGGCAAAAAGGAGTCAGAAGTGCTTGGAATGCATTTCTGCTTGCTCTGTCATCATCGGTGAGCTGTCTGGTTCTCTCAGTGAACCAATATATGCTGACAGTTTGTCACAGTTAGTGCATACAGCAGCAAAAACGATTGTCCTGGACAGACCTGGTTTGTTCATATGGAGTATGCAAACTAGAGATTTTTTTTTCCCACAAATTTCTCCATACTTTAAAAAGTGCTTTGAGAAGACACACTGTGCTTCCACTAACCTGACCTGAACTGAAACAATGACAAAACTTGGTGTATTGCGCCACCACATATATAGCAAAAGAAGCATTTTTTCCCCTACCCAAAGAAAAATAAAATAAAAAAATTAATCCACTGGAACCTGTGAGTGAGAAAGATATGGCATCGTAAATGGTTGTACAGACAAGATTGCAATGTTAGAGCGATGACAAAAGAGGAAGCATAAGTGGGAGATCGGAGAAAAGAGGTCTGACCTTGGGTAAGTATTGACGAGAAAATAAAAGTACTGTATAGATGAATGCCATCAGAAATAAATTCAGCTGCGTGTTCTTTTTCGGTATACAAATGAAGACTTTTCTTAAGCGCCTGCAAGATAAAAATAAGCCAGTGTGGTCTGGGAGTCGCCAGCTATCTCCTGTCAGTACCGCGTGATGACATAACCTGATGAGTGTTGCCTCGCTGGCTTCAAGCAGTGGGAGTCACTTGACAAAACATTGCTTTGCAAAAATACACAAATAACTCGCAATCATGTTTCTTCTGAAGAGGTTTTCACCGAAGAATGGTATGAAAATCCTGTCATGACATTATACAAGGAGTTTCTTTGTAACGATACAATCCTTGTGCAAAAATTGTACATACGATAACATTTCCTCCTAAACCTTCAGCTGTTGGGTTAGTTATTCCACCAGTCAGCCCCGCAGACCTTGTAACGAAACAGTGGAGCAAAATTCAAACAACTGCGCTCTGACTGTGTTTCCACAATCACTCACAAGTAATCAAAGGGCTAAAAATGATCGCATGACAATGTCTGTGCCTTTTCACAAGGAGAGGAGGCTCTTATCGCCATGGAAACATAATCTACACATTCACCAAGATGAGGAACGGTGGTGTTGTGAATATAAATATTTGTACAATTTAAATGGTGTCTATTATTACCCACAATCCCAATATTGACTGTCTGCCATCAATTACAGTACGGGTAAGCATTTTTAAGTCAGACTCGCCATGTAAGACGTTATTTGAGGAGCTCTGATTTTAAGAAGCTGATTTTAAACTTCTGTGACAGACAGTTGCTACTGTTCTGTTTTGAAATGGAAACTCGAACACTAAACAAAACATGGGAGTCTAATACAAATTTTAAGCAAAATTATAAACAGTGATATACAGGATAGCATTTAGCTTCAACTTTTATCCCAAAGCCATTAGCCTTCTGGATGGAAATATGAACTGAGAGCCCCCAGCTATATTTATAATTCTTATCCACATAGGTAAGATGATACTTCCTGCTATACAGTGATCCCTCGCTACTTTGCGGTTCGGTTATTGTGGATTCACTCTATCGCAGATTTTCATTTGTGACCATAATTTAATCTATTGCAGTTTTACCTCTACCTATTTTTTGTGTTTTATTGCAATTTTTCTTCATTTAAAGTCAGAACAGTCAATCTTTTTTTTTTTTAAGGGGAAATTTGTTTGACAAAAAACTAGACATTAGGGTCAAGTTCGGAAATTCACTGACACCCCTGCACTACTCAGTGCGTGTGTGGGTGTGTTCGGTGAGGCAGAGCGCACGCCACTCTCACTACTTTCCAAACAGAGCCTATGTTCTAATCTAAACCAATCAGCAGCTCGTGCTTGAACTGTTTCCATCTGTACTGCCTGACCCACTGGTGCGTCGTGTCCCCAGTTGGGCCGCCTCGAGTGCTCGCCCGCACTCCGAATGACCGACGGGCACAATTCAATGCTCTGAGTTTCCGAATGGTCGAAATGAAGCAGTGCGTGCTTGGAGAATATTTCCAAAGGTGCCCTAGAGCTCGTCGCTCCCAAAAACCCTGTTCTCTCATCGTGGGTTCATTCAGAAAGACGCTCCAAGCGCGCTGCTTCACTCAGTCTGTTTGGAAACTCAAAACATTGTTCAAATGTGCCCTTTGGTTACTCAGAGTGCCCCAAAAATGTAGCCCAAGAGTAAACAGCTGTCTTCAAAAATTATGAGCAGAGCACACTCTGCCCTCCGACAGCAAATGAGGACAACAAAACGTTGGCTAATTACTTATTAGAAAGTTTTTGTTTCAGTTTGTCTCAAAAGAGATTACCTTAACTTGAAAAGTTTGGCTCATTTTCATAACATGTACGAATCTCAAAAAGCTGTGAGCACATTTTGATGAAATGTGGTATGATAAGCAACCAACAATTGCTTGTGATCCAGAAGCATGAATATAATGCTGGTGCCAACTTGAACCCGGGCAGCTAGGTTTCCACATCTAGATATTTGTCAACATCAGTCGACGCAAAATCTTCTCTCGTCTCTTTACAGTAATTTCTTTTCACCATGTGTTCATCGCCATTTCCGAGCACACTCATACCTTTGATCCATCCACGCTGATGATGCGGTAGCTGTTGCGTGTGCTGTCATAAAAATAGGAGACTGTGACGGCCTGTTTGCTGGCAGGGACCCAGTTCTTCTTCGTGTTTGGATCAATTTGGAAGACATGGGCCCTGGTGGTGTAGATTGGCTGCTCCCTGGGGGGTTGGGACAGAGAAGAGGGTGTGAGCTGTGAGCACCATGAGAGCAGTAACTTCTAACAAAAATATGTACTTATTGAGAGGCTACCCTTAAAAAAGTTCGCCAGATACAGTTATACAGCATCATGACACCACACATGATACCTGCAGGCTCTAACACCATGATTCCAGAGAGACATAGGCAGGCTAGTGATAATGTGACACCACCAAAAATCCTCCTGCCAACTCAAAAGCTATTAGCACATCGAGTGGCAAAATGGCCACCCCGAGATGGATAAAAACGACTGGATTTTGCTGCTTAATTCAAATTCTACAAGTGCAACATTAATCAATGTTTAGAGTGGAGCGGGTGCATAGAATATATTTTTGCAAAGAAAATGTTTGACTTGTTTTTGAAATTGAATTATCTTTGCTCGCCACTTTGTTAATAAAGAGAAATTCTGTTCCTATTTTAGCTCAAAATATATTTGTGTCTTTGTTTATCTCAAAAATTATATTAGTAGTCGTATCAATTACTCACGTCCTACCACTTTTTTGGCAGCTGCACTTCTAATGCTGCCCACTGTAGTCTCACTCTACCCCTTTGGTTAAATAGCTTTAGGAGCCATGTCAAAAGGTATTTTTAGTTATATGCCGTGGGCCACTACAAATTGGACCGTGGGCCGCAAATGGGCCCCGGGGCTGTAGTTTGGAAATAGCTATATTGGGTTACCCGTACTTGTTGGGAAACACTGCCCAAGAGATTACAATGATGAAACAATAAAATGTACTGTATACTTGCTAGTCGTGTAAATTTACACTCAAAATCATAGTTCCGTACCTAACTTGGTATTAAAATCAACGTTTGGTAGATTTAATGACAGCAGCTGAAAGATTTTCTTTTTTTGGAAAGTGCAACATCAATAATTTGTCTTCTTTTTTTAAACAGATAAGTACAACGGTAACAGTTTGGAATCATGAATCTGAACAATTTTTTTAGAGCTTGGGAGAGGCTGTTTAACTGACGCTGGCTAGCCATGAAATTATGGCTGTCAGTTTAACCGGATTGACAGCAAGACGGAGGAATATTTTAAAAAAGACAAAAGATAAAACATTAAAGGAGCTCATGTCGACATTCCAACAAATTTGCAGTCTCTACCAGACACTGAATCATCTTGCCTCCTCACCTGTACATGACTCAGATGCTGGCTAGTAGGGTGTCATTTTTTGCTTTGCCCACTTCAAAAAGTGGCAAAATCTGCAGAAATGTGCATATTCTTGCGAAGTAGTACAAAACGATATGAGGAGCTGCGGGACACATTAGGCGGTTTGGGGCTAGGGGTGGTGGGGGGCGGAGGGTGATATGGAAAGAAACTACATTAGCAAGAGAATCCCACAAAGCATTATTGTATTCAAACAAATATGCAGAACGTGTACTGTCGGACTATTTCAGGATGCAAATTCATTACCAGGGTGACTATTTAACAGCTTCATTTGAGCACCCCTTTTCTCTGTTCCCACATATGTCTAAGACTGTTTAGTTGGTTCACAATTAAAAAAGAAAAAAAAAATCATGTTGAGTTTTGAACAAGACCAAATTCACTGATGACATTATCTACCGTATGAACTGATTTAGATACAGGTATTTATGTTCTCATTGTTTTCCCTCAAGCTTAATCCTAACACACATTACAGCTGATGACACATTTTACTACCTGAGCCTAAGACCCAAAAGAGCTGGATTTCCAACATCAGCTGAATGATCACGGTTTGAACTGAAACTGTTGTGTTTTGCTGTCTGCTCTTCCTGCATGCTTGTTTTGGGTGAGAAGTGATTTCACATTTCTGAAGATTCTTGCCTTCCTTCGCCTTCTCAAATCAATCAATGGACTAGAGTCTCGAGCTCTACTCTAATGAGAGGTCCTGGTGATGTTTGGCAGAAGCATTCACTCAAGAGGACATGCATTTCGGTAGTCCTGCCGGTTCAAAAAAATTGCAGACAGACAGGGACAGAAATTCATGAGCTAATAAATCTTTTACTTCCACCAGGATTATCGTTCTCACAGAAATCAAAGCCTAATGAATGCACAGTCCCCGTTTAAACCTAATCTCCTTCCTCATCTGGTTTAAAACAACGAAACCCGTTCTACAGATCACTGCTTTGCCTATACACGCATGCACACATGCGCTGACCTTCGCGGCGGCGATGTCGGGAGCCCGCTCACAGTGGCAGGGAAGGAGGAGTAAAAGGTCAATGCTGAACACGTGGATGCGCTCACAACCATTGGTTGACTCCAGTGATCTGCTTTTCTGAGATAAAGAGCATCAGCTTGATTGGTTTTAACAGGATGAAAGGGGAAGTATCAGTGTCATTTTAAAAATGATAGCGATAGTGAATAGCCATCCATGTTCAATGGCGCTTTTTCTCACTACGGTTTTAGGTGAACTGGGGCCTACCAAATCTGACTTTGATTGAGGACAGTTTGGCCTGTTTGGCCAAGTTGTGCAAACTACAGTATAACTGGCTGCCTCAGTGGAAATACCATCGCGCGACAGCAGGAGAGCCATGGCGATGCTCTTGTCAAATAACCCATATGTTTGGTGCAAATTCGCTGTTTTATACAGTATTTGGTGAATATAGAGTATTACAAAGCGATGCAGTGGACTTTCTATAGTCGTCTTTAGGATGGATTCTCACCAGCAGGCTCAAATATACTAACTGAATTTGACACCATAAACTTGAGTTGCGATCCACTGGCTAGGGTCAAACATTTTGCTACACTATCAATCAACAGAGACAGAAAATGTCCACAGCTGTCACTGCATGCATCAGTACCCCATCTCACAAAAGCATTTCAGTAATGACAGATTTGGGGAGGTACAGAGGTACTGTATGGGTAGCTAATTATCTTAGGAATACTAGATACATTTGGGACTTAATGGTAACATTTCCTTGTCGAGTTGACTGCAACGCACAAACCGTACCCTTGACGTTTAATGCTTTAAATAATTTACAGATGGGTGTTTCTTCTCAAGGGAATATATTTGTGTTTGCCTGTAACGTACTTGCTTTCACAGTGATGATGGTCTAAAGCTAACCACATGGGTTGCATTCATGCCCACAAGATAACCACTTGTCGCCTTACTGTCCACAATAACAACTGTAATTCAATCAAAAGGACTGATCAGTGTTTTCTCCATAGTTGAGTTTCTAAGATAAATGTGCCACACATACACCTAGTAGGAAAATAGGTGTTAAAACTCAATCAAAAACTGTTTTGTAAGAGGTGTTAAGATGTAGTTTCTTTTAATTGCTCTTTTGAGCGTCCACTAAGCCCATTGGGCTTTGCCGGTTGCTTCTCATATGAGTAATAACGCAGTACTATTCACATTACTGCTGCAAGAGAACATGATGATGATGATACCAGCGGCAGATTTAAAATGGGTCAGTCAAGCGATGATATTAGCAACGTCAACATGGGATGAATATACCGTACACGTGCTTGCAGGCAAGAACCTCAAATACACATTGATGTGAATGAGCCTGCGATATGTCATTAGGGAGACAGTAGCTTTTATGTCATTTGAATGCTCGCAGCAGAAAACAAAGGTGAGTGAGGAGGTGGATTGGCCGTGCTGCTCTATGTAATGTGCCTTGGACACGTTTTACTGAACCACCTGGTGGATGAGGCTACATCATTCATGGTTGCACAGTAAACTCTACCTGGGAGCACATCAGAAATGATGATACAAGCCCATCTTACTTAGAACAGAGTTCTGGCAAATTCCAATAATTTGCATGCACAGATGTGAGTCACACGATGGAAAAGGGAAGTGAGTGAGTCGGAACGCAGAGTTACAAGCAGTTATTCTCTACTTACTGCTGGTGCTAACCAATTTTCTCTTGATTATACAGTATGCGGATATGCATAATACATGCACAATCCCTCCAAAATATGTTAGAGTGGAAGATAAAGGAACTAATTCCTGAAAGTCATCAATAGTAAAGTATGCAAAGCCTTTTGAATGATCTGAATTTCTGCATAAATTAATCATAAAATGTGATCTGATCTTCATTTAAGTCACAACAATCCCATCTGATTTATTTACTTGCTTTAACCATATATTTAAAAACAAGACAGTTGACCAAAGAGCCATACAGCGGTAGATAACACAAATTAAAAAAAAAAAACAAAAACTAATGGACATAAAAACAGTTTACAAAAATGCAACAAAAAAAAAAAAAATCACAAATCAAAACAGAATGGGTTTTGAAATTAGATTTGAATCCAAGGAGGGTGGCAGCTAGTCAAAAATGTAGGGGAAGCCCATTTTCTACTGCAAATTACTCATGACTAAAGAACGGAAAAACATAGAAACAAACTTTTTTATGGTGAAAGAAGAGACCCTCCTCTTTCTTTTGGTATAATCGATATTTACATTGTCATGGAACACAATATTCTGTGGGCCTTGACAGCTCAGTCCAAATGCTCTTTATATACCTTGGGGAACTCTACTATCGAAAACGTCTGGCAGGGAATGAGCAAACATATCGTTTGATGGCAAGAAGGGTGTGTGTTTGTGTTTAACAAGGACACGTTTACACTGAAGGATCCAAAATCACAACAACCAAACTCTTTTTGTGACAAGTTCCTCTTCTAATTTCAAGGGGTTTAATCAGCTCATCAAAGAAGAGAGTGGGCTTGATTTTTCTAACCATCAAGCACAGTGGTCAACAGAGGCAGTGGGTCACAGATCGCAGCTTCATCAGCGAGCTGCAAGCAAGAGGACATGAGAAGTCTCCACTGAGGCACAGCATGGCAGCAGATGGCCTTCCAGGCCTCAACCATCTGGCAAAGAGACTTGCAATCCGCCTTCAGCCTGTCTTCTTTCATTTACTCCTCTTTCTTTTAACACCAACTGGTGCAGCCACTTTCCTTCTACACCTTCCTGGCCTGCCTACTGACCAGACGGAGAGGGCACACTCAGATTAGGTTTATGTAGTCTGCTCTCCTGGCGGGGCAGCGAGAGACCTGGGGCCTCGTCACATGTGAGCCTAATCAATGAATGTTAAGCCTTTCGTTGTCAGTCTCTAGCCAGCCAGAAGATTATCATCTATACCAGTGTTAGCGCAGCTCCCAGCAGGACTTACTTTAAATAGCAATATGCGTCTCGCATTGCTTTTGGCGTCTGTGAGTAAGAAAGGAATAAATTCGGTCTATTCCAAAACACTTCTGCAAGCCAATAAATATGAGCAAGTGAAATGTATTTTATAAGTATTAGAAAGGATACACTATCATCATCAAAATGCATACACCTCGGTACTCTCTGGGGTCTTAAAATAACTGTGTTTTTTGTTTTTTTTTCACTGGAAAGTGACAATTGTAAATTACAAATGGGAATGAAATCAATTCCAATGTGTCAAGGTCAGGAGGGTAGCGAAAGTTCACATGAAGTGCAAATTATTGGTAATCTATAACCCCATTTAGTAGCAAACGGGCCAGGGCCAAAAGGGGCAATACACAGACAACCAACAAAAAAAAAAGAAGGAACAAGTAAAAGTGACCCATTAGTGGGTCTAAAGAATGGAAAGATCCATTTGGCCTTGTCAGACGTATTGAGGTGTCAAGTGTGACTCCATGCTGGCAGTGACTAAAAGCAGGCGAGCGCCGCGTCACCATGTTGGCGACATGAGTTGAGGCTAGCTCACGGCTGCAGGTCCACAGGGGCCAGTTTAATGACAACACTGTGGACGACATTTCAAAGCATTTGGGTGACTACGCAGACCTAATGAGAGGGAGCCACGGCTGTGGGACTCACCTTTAAAAACAAAAGTGTGATCAGGGAAAACAGGTACTGCAGCATTCCCTTTAAATTACTAGAGCCAAATTCACTCTTTTTATGGTAACTGACAATTATTGTCAATTGATGGCCTTTGACACACACTCTATTATTGTATTTTTTCCTCCACTGCACATTCAAGGAAGAACAGATGCACATTTGCATACCCTCAAAAAAAATGGTTTGTTTAATTCGGTTTTGTCAAGTGGTTGCATGAAATAAAATCCTCTGGATCGAGATACATTTTTTTCCAAATAGACTACACTATGACGACATTTATTTCGTGCATCCACTTGACGAAATAAAACTGAGTAAATTCAACATTTTTTCAATGTATGCCTTAACCGGTACACTCACACTGAGTGAAATCATTAAAAACACCTCTCAGTGCAGCTGTATACTAGTGCCAAAAAGTAATTCCATGACAATAAACATATTGCCACATTCATGCAGTGGAACGTCAAATCGATCGACACATTCTAGGATGCCAGTTGGCTTCTGATTTGTTTGGATTTAGAATTGATTTTTCCAAAAGAAAAAAAATGGAAAGGGAATTAAACTGCCAGGCATCATAAAACATTGAACGATGCTTGATGTAAAACATTTTGTCAATTGTAACTCTCACAAGTGCAAAAACAAAACTTTCATTTATCGTGTACTGCATCAATATACCTTTTTGTAGCACCCTCATAAAAACAGCCAAAGAAAATGAAAAACACCTGTGGATATGGTCCTTCTGGTGCTACATAGGCTTTTCTGAAAAAAATCTGCTTGATTTCTGAATTGTATTTATTTAATCTCCTGTTATAGTGTTGATCAAAAACTAAACATTGCCAAGCTGCATTTTTTGACAAATATTTTTATGCAGCTCTTTTAAAGCATAAATTCCTTACATTCTCTCTCTCTCTCTCTCTCTCTCTCTCTCTAGATACACACATTTTATTAGCAGTAGGAGCAGCAGCAGCATAGCTGTTTGTTATTTATAAGTAAAAAAGATGCATATGGAAAGCAGTTTGAGCATTGATTCAATATCCTTGATGGCCATCTTAAAGTCCGTGTACTAGTATGCTCTTCGTCCTCACTAGTAAGGCAATTCAGCACATTCGTAGAACGACTGTCTTCGTGGTAATGCATTCTTGCACTAATTGTATGACATCCCTGCACACCCGAAGGATTACTTTGACATACTTGTCGGACAACTACATGTTACCTGTGAGGCAAAGCTGTGCACGAGTTGCCGTTTGCACACAAAAAGTAGATACTACTAATGAAGTGGTCAACGTTAACTAATACAATTTTATGCAATTAGCAGTACTGGTAGCATGCAGTTGTCAACTACAATTTTGCCTCCTAGTAATAGGTTAGTGTATTGCCATTATATCAAAGTTATCATACGGTTTGCAAATATATTTGCTATCCATCTTAAGGTACATTAGTATATTAATATGTGCTTTGTCTTCAATAGTAATACAAAAAGTACAATAACTAGGGCGCACTAGTAGATCAATTGTCTTACGAGTAAGAAAAAATGTCCCCATTACTGCATTTTGTTGCATGACTAGGCTACTTTATCATACGTGTCGGTCAGCCACATGTTTCTGCTAATCAGGCAAAAATTAAAAAACAAGCGGGAATTTGGGTGATTCTAGCAGAGTGCTAGAGTCCACTAGGGCAGGACAAACATTTACTAGTCTTACTACTCCGGCATAGTAGTTTACTAGTAAGTTTCATTGCCTGCTTGTAGTGGTACTAGCGGTTGAATATGCATTACAGTAATCATAAGATCATTCCACTATTGTGCCCTGGTCATTCTGCCAGTGCATTCAATTGTCTTTCCTTTTCGGACAAAGCACACTACAGTTGTATCTGGACCTTAACCTGGATATAGCATTAAGAATATAGAGTAAATGGCTTTTATTACGTAACAATTCGACTGGATAGTGGTAGACTACCAGCATCGATTTGGACCACTGGTAGTCCACAAACCGCATAAGAGAAAAATAGTCTCGAGTGAACCACCGTGGGTGCCCACAACGACCTCCACACTTAATTGCAACACGCACTCCCAGTGGGCAGCGCTTGATGACACCATGACCGTAAAAGCACATTTTGTACATACTGATTTACCGCAATCTATGGCCAATTCATCCAACAATTTTGTGTCAGTGGAACAACAGATATTTTAACGAGGTTGATAGGCGCTAATTTGGGGTCACAGATCCAAGTGGCGGAATTATTAAAACGATCGTGCTGTGGTGCATTAGTTTTACATGAAAGAGGGAAAATCAAGGGAAGGTATTTATTTTGAGAGCAGGTGTCACATTCAGTAAAGTCTGGATAGTACAGTGTACTCACCCCATTGTAACGCGGTGATATTAGGGATCTGTGCGCTACAACGTGACGCGAGGCGAACGTGACTCAAAGTCCACAATCTTCAGAGGTTAACGTTCTCGTTCAAACAAGTCCCGTTGTCGCGTAAAGAAAAAAAAATCTCCCAACACTTGTTTCTTTCGTGGGGTTGAGGTTTCGTCAAGCTCTGTCGCCTCCTGCGCCTGTCAACCAAGTTTTCGCCTGCTGTGTTCACCCTCGTCACACACGCGGCAGCGTCTAAATTAAAAAATGAATAAATAAAATAAAAATAAAACTATAAAACTAGACCTTTCACCTCGCTGTCCTCTTCAAAGTGGCGACTAAATTAGTGGAGTTAATGTTGGTCTTCACCTGCCTGACTTTGTTGTTCCTCCTCCTCCCTCTAGCCTCCACAGTGAGTGGGCTCGAGTTCCACGCGCGTCAACTAACAGCAGCAGCGACGCGGAGCGGTTTATACCTGTTCACACGCCCACACTTCTTTTCCCTTTTCCACAACACGCCCGAAAAGATTTTTTAATTGAACATGATTCAATTACCTTATTTTATATATATATATATATAT
>NW_017805824.1:4515857-4531526 GCF_001891065.2 Hippocampus comes
TATATATATATCTTTTTTAATTATTTTTTTAAACACAAGAATCTACATATACAGAGTGTACTGTATGTTTTTGCTACCACTCCCCCACTGAATAATCTGATACAAGGAAGTAAGGGACATTTGTTGGTCAAAAACACAAATCTTTAACACGTTACAGATTACAGTTTGCTTCGCTCGTGCACTTACATTGTTTCCAAGGACTTCGTGTCGCTTTCCACAAATATAACACTTAACTATTTAATTGTAAATCTATCGAGAATAAATGTACCACCCATGGGCACTCAGTGTATTTCAATATATTTTGCTTTGGAAATAATAACCAATCCGACGTTAACTTTCGTGTATATGTAAACGTATGTATATTTTCATCCCTAAGTGGCATGTGATCGCCATCCATCAAATGCACGTGCGAGTGCTCCCTGGCCGGAACCTTTTTATCTGTTTCGTTGTTTCTAAGGGGAACAATTTCAGCGTCTTTCTATTTGTACACTGAACTTTATTGTTCGTTGGAATTCGTTGTGTATTTTCGTGGTATGCTCAGGTATGTTTTCAGAAGATGTACTTGGTTGTTCCTTCCTGCTTTGTTGTTTCCAGGTTTTGTGAATACCAACTTGCATCGAGTCATGTCTTGTTATTATTATGCACGCGAGTTGTTGACGCTTTCTATAGTGCCCCACACAGCCGAGGAGGCCTAATGTAACAAACGTAAACAACAGGGACGCCTTTTCAGCATTTAATCCATGTCCTTGATATTCATAAAGGTCCATTTACTAGTAGCCTATGCTCTTTTTCGGTTACCATGTAAATAAACAATTCACTGCACTTTGAAAAAGAAAAGGGTTCAATATAACGACAGTCTTACTAGTCCCCCCGCCCCCACAACTCGTGCCACTTTGGCTTACTAGTACGCAATAATACATTACTGTATAGTAAACTACCGTGCTAAACTAGGAACAGATATTAGGTCCAACTTGTAGGGATGAGTCACGCGCTAGTAGCTTTCTGCACCAAGTAGCGCCTACTAGTCTGCCACATTTGTCCAGCTACTGAGTCGAAATGTTTAATACAGAAACCAAAAAAAAAACAATTGAAATGAAGTCACTCCTTTGTTTTACTTGTGTAACCGTGTGAGTCGCCCCACTAGTGTGCTTAATTTTCTTTGGAATAAAAACGGAGCATTTAGTTTATCTTTATAGAAAGCCAGTTAAGCATTTATTTGATATCCTTGATAATCAACTAAAGGTACATGTGCCACTACATGGACTCACTAGTAGTCAGGTCAACTTTGACATACAAGTAGGACATTGACATGTTACTTGAAGTGAAGCATTAAAGTGAGGAACTATGCAAAAAAAAAAAAAAGAATTTTAGATGGGGCAAATACTTTTGCATGTAACTGAACATACATATAATAGTTGCTATTTTCCACATGTTAACCAGAGTCTCATTCATTTCAGAATGTGTGAAACTACGAAAAAACAGAAAAGTTCAGAGGAGGTGTTCACGCACATGTTTTCCTCCGAGGACCAAGAGCACCAGCAGGATGTGAACAGGCCGGCTGATCTTCCTCCAATCACGGAGGACTGCAGAGGTCACGGAGGAGGCAACCATCAAGGAGGAGACAGAAGGTAGAGTTGTGCAACCTATCGATATACTGTATTTTCACGACCATATGGTGCGCCGTATTAAAAGGCATCGTATCAGTTACGGGTGCTATTTCTGTATTTAACACATACACAAGACACATTGTATTTTTAGACACAGACATGGTAAAACTTAAAAAATACGGTAGCATGTCAGGATGCCCGTTGGACGTCTTCCTGGTGAGGTGTTCCGGGTATGTCCCACTGGGAGGAGGCCTCGAGGTCGACCAAGGACACCCTCCCGATTGAGAGAAGGAAGTCTGGGCTTAAGTTCCTGCCCTTGTAACTCAACCTCGGATAGGAAGAAGAGAATGATGATGATCGTTTTATATTTCCATTCATTTCAGTGTGTAACGATGACTAGAGAAATGAGTATTTTGAGTTCCAAGCATGGTCACTGAACAAATTAAACTTATCAGTCAAGGTACCACTGTATTGGTAATTATCACTGTATTGGTAATTTTACATCTCCTTCATTCCAGAATGAGTGAAACCATGGAAGAAGAACAAAGTTACGAGGAAATGTTCGCTCAAAGATATTCCTCCGAGGATGAAGAGTACCAGCGGTATGTGAACAGGCCAGCTGATCCTCCTCCTATCGTGGAGGAGTGGAGAGGTCGTGGCGGAGGAAACTATCAAGCAAGAGACAGAAGGTAGAGTTGGGAACAATAATATATTTCATAGATATGGTGTAAAATGTCCATCATGACATAGCAGTATACAGTTCATATCCTGGATTTTTATCATATCTATACTTTATGTGTATTATCTTATGGATACTTTGCCAGGCATACTTTAATGTTACTTGAAGCACTGTTGTATGTATTTTCAAAGTACAGTCATACCTCAGTTTTCGACCATAATCCGTTCCAGAAGGCTGTTCGAAAAGCGATTTGTTCGAAACCCGAAACTATTTTATTCGCCCATGATTAGGGGCTAATACACTTTGCAGAAATAACATCAACAACAGTCAGATTTGCGTAACTCACAACAAACACGTCTGATCACAATGAACGCTACACGTTGAAGCGTCACTTTCTCGTGTAAGGAAGCCAAGAGGAGTCAAGTGGCGTATTCGGGTTTGCTCAGTTTGGTCGAAAACCGGTTTTCGGTCGTAATCTGAGGTGTAAAAATGTCGAATTTTCTGGTTGACAGTAATTCCTTGGACTTAACTGCATTCCTTAAAATGGTAATACATGTACTACAATACAGTCGAGTGCTATTTAGTATTTTTGGGGTGGCGCTGGAACGGATTAATAACATTTCCATTCATTTCAGTGTGTATCAATGATTGAGAGAGAACTGTTTTGAGTTCCAAGCATGGTCATAGCAGTTAAACTTGTAAGTCTAAACAACACTGTAAAAAGACAAGAAAAATTAATGTGATATGATAATCATTACAAACTGTGATTTTTAATTTTTACCGTTAATTTAAAAAAGTCTAATTAAAATAAGCACGTTATTATTGTTTAAGATTGTGGTTATTGCATTCCTGACCAGAATTTTTTTTTTGTTTTTAAACAAGATCAGTTGTTGATTTCTTTGCCTACCTGCAGGTACCAGGACCATCAAGGAGGTCGCGGCTGGGGGGGGAACCGCCCTGGTAGAGGAGAGCATTACAGGCATCAGCAAGACAAAGACCAGTACGGGGGCTATGATCGTGGGTCTCAGTCAAACTCCCATCAGGAAAACTACTCGCATTATCATCGGCCGATGAGTTATGACAGATACTGATCTCTGTTATGAGGATTTCATCATTTGTATAAATAGCAATGTTGTATCTGTTAGTTTGTTTTATGACGTCTTGCCAGTCTCATACAGTGACAGAAATGTTTGTTTTCGTCATGAGTTTATGGTATAAATGTAAATTTGACCCATAAAAAACAGGAATACTTTCACAAATACGCCGCTTGAAGGGGGGTGGGGAGATTTATCTTGCCTGTTATTATTGTATGCAAGTTGGTAAATACATGATGTAATTAGGCATTTTAGTGAAGATTGTAAGTGAACTGTTTTAACCGTAATCAAACACGACTTCAAATGAAATGAAGCATATGGCTTTGTGCTCGTTTTCAAGCTTGTCGAAGCTGCTCACGATGTACCATTTTCAATAAAGTGGTACCCTGATTTACCAGAGAAGTTTTTGAAATTACAAACCATTGTTTTTGTTTTTTTGCTTCGTTTGGTGCGAGGCAAATCTTTTTTTTTTTTTCTTTTTTAAACAGGCCGGGCTTGCACACTTCCAAGTATCGTCGATTTTGCCCGTCCAGACTTCTGGCACACCCACTATGCCTAACCCGGTAGTTCATGTGCAACCACCAAAGAAGCATGATTCGGTGAAACATGAAGGTGGTGATGTGTGCGCAGTTCATCTCACCAGCATCTATCAAAATATATCAAATAAAAACAAATGGTTCTAAATCAAACTTACGATTGCTACCATTACAATGACTAGTTGTGAGTGGCACTTTCAGACAAACTCCAAGCCACCAGGACAAGTCCGCAGCTGTGCTGCCACCCACTCGTCACCAACAGAGACAGGAAGTAATTCAGCGAATCAAAACGTGCATTTTAATATTTTACCTTCCAAAGGCATGAGACTTAAAGCCTCTGTTGTGCGGAAGAGAAAAATGTTTGAGTCACTTCCAGAATGTCCGCTCCAACACATTTGACAGGGAACTCAAGTATGATACAGGAGGGTGTTTTCACTCCTGTCCCATCCCACTCCCAGAGAACAAATTTCATCCTGGTCCTGAAGCATAGTTTGTGGGGGTGGGGGGGAATTCTGCCCCATACAGTCACAATGAAAACGATTCCCAACCTGTTTGCTCACATTCAGCGTGACTCTCACTCCCATATCGCTCCCATTTTGGAGGTCAGCTTCATAAAAACAAACCAACCAAAAAAAAATAAAGTTGCACTTCACTCATTTATTCAACCGCTTGTCGCCCCATTTCTCCTCATGGACTCTCACTATTTTGTGCAACTTATTTTTTCCTACCGCTCTACACCAACTTTTGCACTGTTAGCACTGGTGCTACCAACTTTTTCACTTGGTCACACCAGGACAGGATTTGGTCGCACCCTTTTTTTGATGCGGTACAGCATGTCCATATTTGCTGACGTCAAGTCATCTCAATGGGCATACCTTAGTTTGGAATGATCTAAAGATTGACAGTGACTCAAGATGTATTTGCTAAATATTTTGCTGTTCTAAGAACACCGACTGGCTGTTTAGCCTTTCTCACGTCAGATACTGTGACACGCCTTCCTACTTGTTAGAAAGGTATAACTTGTGACCCCATTCAATGTCCATGACATTTTAATTAGTACGTCATTCATGCATTATGCGAGGTGGCGAGCGAGGAAAAACAGTCGAGAGAGCAGCGGTAGTAGCAAAAGGAGCCACGACAATCCCCTCGGCCTGTCTGGCAGCCTGTCAGACTTTGTGTGGCCTGTTGGGGATGATGCAAAGTGACAGCCGTGGAGACAGTGTGCTGGGGGCCATGTCCTTGGTGGAGACTACAATCATCGGTCTCTCCCCGACCCACGTCTAAAGTCACACACGCAAAACACACACACCCCGCATGCAGCCCCTGCAGCACTCTGTGACCTACATCTGGTGTTGGAAAGTGCAGTGGGGGGTTAAGGTTGGTCCAGGCCAGTGCAGCGTTCACGCAGCATGTGACACGTGTGAATAGCAAAGTAGTTTTGCTCTGCACTCTCCACTGAAATAAACACCCCCCCCCCAGCTTCCTATAGATGTATAGCAGTGAATAGAAGTGCAGTCAATCGTAAGGCTTTACACTCGTGCATACTCTCGGACTAAAGAAGAAAGAAGACTTTTATTGCTTTGCTCGTTCGACTGCACTGTAAATTAATCATGCAGACGCTCAGGTCATCCGTGTAAAGACAGTGCTCTCTGCTTGTTATTCTGATTATATCTTGGGGCGGGGGGGCATGCAGAATACTCACGCTATATTGGTCATTCCGGAAATGTCAGCATTTCATACTTTTTGGGGTTTTCAGAAAAGAGGGAAAGAAACCATCATATCATTTGATTTGTCCTTCTTACTCAACAGTAGGGTCGAGGTGGGTGAGATGCCCCCGTCCATAATTCCCTTCCTGATCACTAGATGGAGCCAATTTTAATCTCAGGTCTTTCCCTGTACCATAGCGGCCTTGTTAAACTTGAAATCCGAAGAATTGTTATTGAAGTAAGTTGAATATTTTGAAACTACAAAATAAGCCTCTGTCTGTTTGTGTGTGTGTTTTAAGGATATGCCTACATAAACGTGTTTTTAAATATTAACGGGATTCTTGCAGAGGACACCAAATACTCCCCCCCACCCACCCAAAAAAATATGTGAAACTGGAAAAGTATGACTTCGTGTTGTAGGGGACATCTTCTTCCTCTAGGGGAGTTGTTGTGGGAGCCTTCACCAGGCCATGGGGTAAGATGCCCCACAGACGAAGAACCATTCACGCTCACAATATCCATTTATAAGATATCACTGATAAAACAAAATGATTAAACAATTACAAGGAAGACAGACAAAATTAACAAAATCATACCGCAAAAAAGGGTATAATTTACCCAGTGGAAATGGCAATCAAAGGAAGCTAATCCGTGTTTTGGCCAATAAACTCAATCGGTGAGAATGCTTTACACGTGATTCACCAGCTCCAGGGCCACTCCTGCTGTTAATCACACATTTCTATATACAGTATGTTCATACGTTAATTAATTAATAGTCAGTCATGTATCATTAAAATACAGCATACATAACTCCCACCAGCTGGACACACGCACAACATGCCCCTGCACCTTAATGTTGCCGTGAAGTCGACTGGAAAGAAATACATATCACACCTAGAACATTTTGTACATCCTGTACAGTACATTCAATGGGGGAGGGGGGGGCATGACAAATTGAGCAGAACTGAGTGCCGCTGATTAAAAATGAATGCTTAAATGGATCAGGAAAGCCTCCACGCTGACACAAAACACTGGATGAATGTAAACAAATCAAAATAATCATCAGTCATTGAGGCTTTGATAAATTAAAAAAAATATCAATTTCAGGTAACCTGAAAGTCATTTAGATTCTTAGACAGTACTGTAATTTAGATGCTTAGATTCTTATGGAGAGGTTGTGGGCACAAAATATTTTCTTCTTCCTGGGGGGGGTTAACGGAAATTACAGAAGCACTGCCTTAAATGCAAGTGTCAATTAATTAGTATTCTGTACTCAATAGCCTACAATGTACTTTAAGGTTTTTGAGAAGGTTTTTGAAGCTTATTCCCAGCCTAAAAGAAAATTCAATGTGACTACAGTACTGTACCAACCACCGTCTATTATCGTACGGCAGGCCTCTACCCTAAACTTAGCATTTCCATAAAAGGCTCTCGATTTGCTTATCCAGTTGTTCAGTCGGAAGCTCATACATTTGTATTGAATGGCCACAAATTCGCATTTTATAGACACGTTATCTTTCTATTGTTTTGACAATAGTTATTTAAAGTTCAATGTGGCCCACTCCTAACTTTGAGCAACTGCTCCTCCAAAGGTCTCAGTTGACATTGATTAATAATGATACAGTGATGACATTAAATGCACCCAGGATAAATCATCTTGGCCCTCTTCCCTCCACCATACAGAAAATAAGAATTTTGCTAATGTAGGACCACTGTCGTCATTTTTGCTTGTCTTTTTTTTTTTTTTTTTTTTGAAAAATAGTTGCGAGATGGGACAAAAAAGGCGCTAAATATAGCAAACACGTCAGTTAGGTTGGCAACACTGCAGGCACAAGTCTACATGTATGCAAATAAAAGCGCAACTTTCAAAATAGAAGCAGTACACTGGGTCTTGCCAATGGATAGATGGCCGTGTCTGTATGATTAAAAGAAAGAGAGAAAAGGAAAGAAAAAAAGAGACGGGCTAACATCAAAAGCCATCTCATTGGGAGCTACAGTAAACAAATTCTTTCAAGTCTGTAATACAAAATGAAGCTGTTCTTTTAATTTCAAAGAAGTGCCAAGCAAACATGTATGAATTACAGCAGGTAACAGTAACAAAGTTACACAAAACACGCTGAGTTGATGGAAGCAGTACGTAGCATGTACATATACTTACAGACTTAAGTACATTTGCATATATTGTATCCTTTTGCAAAGTACTCAGCAAAGATATATGGAAAGCTGTTTTAGCATTTCTTCAGAATCCTTGACATCCAGCTTACAGGGTATCTTTAACGGCCCCATTCAAGGTATTGATGGGGAAACGGAGCAATCTTGTCAAGTTTGATACATATCTGGTGTTGCCATCTTTGTGTCTAGTCTTGTATTCGCCAAAACAGCATGGCTGCAATACCCTTGGCTTATTTTAACGCAAGGCGCCATGCTTGGAACGGCCTTGACACCCACCAGTTGCTATTGAGGGATACGCCAGATCGTTATTGTTGTCATATAAAGTCCTTACGGGCTGGAGTCATACCTCAATCGCCATTTGTTAACCATTTAACCCCTGAATCCACACAAATGGATTACTACCGTAATTGTACTTTTACTGAAAAACATGGCATACAGTCCAAAAAAATGTAACCTCCAATTTTATCATGATAGTAAATGAGGTACACTTTTTTTGAGTGCTTTATCTGTGTGTGTGTGTGTGTGTGTGTGTGTATAACTCGATTCAGGAACTGCTCAATTGGTGTTATTTTCTCCACTGTCCAATTTGAGTCACCTCTAATTCGTGTTTGGCCCCAATGCTTATGCTTAATTTTTCACTTGTTATTGAGATGTCCACATGCTTTGCATTCCACCATGATAGCGCACAGGTACTGCC
Organism: Hippocampus comes; assembly: GCF_001891065.2. Lineage (NCBI taxonomy): Eukaryota > Metazoa > Chordata > Actinopteri > Syngnathiformes > Syngnathidae > Hippocampus > Hippocampus comes. Next base: position 4,524,349 of record NW_017805824.1, read on the forward strand.
AAACGGCAATATTCTATTAATATCAATATTGATCAAGCCTCACCTTTCAACGATACTACGTCACGACTTTGCTTCCTGCAGACCAAGGGGGAGCAAGTACCAATCCAATTGCAATGACGTTGGGACATTCTGTTAAACATAAATAAAAGCAGAATACATTTGCAATTGATGTTCAACCTATATTTAATTAAATGCACTACAAAGACAAGATATTTAATATTCAAACTGATAACCATTGTTTTCAGCATACAATCATTAACTTTGAATTTTAAGGCTGCAACATGTTGCAAAAACCTGGGACAGGTGGCTAAAAAGACTGAGGAAGTTGAGGAACGCTCATCAAATACTGGAGCTGTTTGGAACATCCCACAGGTGAAGAGGCTATTTGGGAACAGCGGTGTGCCATGATTAAATATAAAAGGAGCAGAATTGCTCAGTCATTCACAAGTTAGGGTGAAGTTTACCTCTTTGTGAACAACTGCGTGAGGAAAATCATGAAGCGGTTTCAGGGCAATATTCCTCAACGTACAATTGCAAGGAATTTAGGGATGCAAGAGACAAGGCCGAAAACCAACATTGAACGTCCGTGGCCTTCGATCCCTCAGGCGGCACTGCATCAAACTCCAATGTCAATGTGTAAAGGATTATCACCACCCAGGATCAGGGACCACATCAGAAAATCAAAGTCAATATAGTTTGGCACTACATCCGTAAGTGCAACTTAAAACTCTACTGTGCAAATCAGCAGTCATTTATCAAGTCCCAGACTTCTCTGGGCCCAAGCCCATCCAAGATGGACTGATGCAAAGTGGAAAAGTGTTCCATGGTCGGATGAGTTCATATTTCAAATTGTTTTCGGAAATTGTGGACGTCGTGTCCTCCAGGCCAAAGAGGGAAAGAACCATATGGGCTGTTATGGCAAAGTTCAAAAGCCAGCATCTGTGAAGGTATGGGGCTTTGTTAGTGCCAATGGCATGAGAAACCATTCTCATGCTGAGAGGTACCTACAAGTTTTGGAGACACATATGCTGCCATTCTAGTTTGTTTTGGCAAGATAATGCCAAACAACATTATGCATGTGTTACAACAGCGTGGCAACGAAGTAAAAGAGGGCAGGTAAAGGAGTGCAGGTATTAGGCTGGCCTGCCTGCAGTCCAGACACGTTCCATTGAAAATTTGTGGCGCATTATGAAGCGTAAAATACGTCAACGGAGACAGTTGAACAGCTGAAGCTGTACATCAAGCAAAAATAGGAAAGAATTCCACCTACAAAGCTTCAACAATGAGTGTCCTCAGTTCCAAAACGTTTTTTTGAACATTGTTAAAAGGTGATGTAACACACTGGTAAACAATATAATGTCCTAGCTTTTTTGGAACGTTTTGCAGGCATAAAATTCAAAGTTAAGGATTCTTTGGCAAAACAATGAACCGAGTCAGTTTGAACATCTTGTTTTTGTAGTCTATTCAATTAAATATAGGTTGAAGATGATTTGCAAATCATTGTACTGTTTTTATTTATATTTACGTGTCATCTTCATTGGAATTGGTTTGTATGTCTGCACGCGTTAGCTGCCACGGCGTCTTGGACAGAAATGTCCCGCGAGCGATTATGAGCTTGCTTTATACTACCAGTATAACCGAAATGTGTTTGGATTCACTTTTCCTTGATGAACCATGTTGATTTTTTCATCTGACAACCACAGGCACCCTTTAAGGTCAATGTACTAGTACGCCCTTTATTGTCACTAATACGCCAATTCAGTACAAGTAACTATTGTATGACATCTCCGCACACCCGGGCAACTCATACTAGTGAGGAAAAACTATACACTTGTTTACAGCTCTGCGACTGGTACTACTTGTGAAGCACTAGATGTTAACTAGCCGAATTTTAAACAATACAATACACCCTGATTTATATAGCGCTTTCACAACAGCTACAGCAGTAACAAAGCGTTTTACAAAACAGTTAACATATGTTACATATACTATTTTTGGGGGGGGGGGGTGACTGATATTGGCAGACTCCAAAAGAACCCAATACCTTAAAATAAGGCCTATATTTTTCTTTTTTCAAACTGTTTAAAAAATTCCATAAAAAGTTTAACAACAAAAAAATAAGGCCTATATCGGCCCGATACCGATACCTGGTATTGGTACTCGCCGATTCCTACTATTGGGGACAAAGACCGAACTAGTACTTCAACCCTGAGCTGGATATCAAGGAATATCAAATAAATACTCAAACGGCTTTTCAGAACAACTGAAAGTGTGGTGTTGTTGACAACTGGTGGCTGACTCTGAAGCTTGAGTCATTCAAGACTAACAAGAGCACTAGCAGCTTGTGGGGGACAACATTCGCTTGTTTGCCTCCAGCTAAGTCTGCAGTCTTTATTAGAAGGAGAACATTTGCTTTTTCTCATCATTTACATATTTACATCTAATAACATTGAAGCAGGAAGTGGCATTGATTTTTTTTTTAACCTCTGTCGCATGGAACAATCTTTGTGTCTGTGCATTTCGCTATAAACAAGCTGCCACTCAGTGTTCATTCCCTGGGATTACGAAGCACAAAACGATTCAAGCGATGCGAAGTCTTCCTACGTCAATCTATGTATAGTAAATAATTTCTGGTATCTGTCCGTCCTCCACCGAGGTACCGTTATTGTTTCCGGGGGATTTGAAAAAGACAAATGTTGTCTTCGTCCCTGTTGCTGACTCCTGGGTGACTTTCTTCAACCCCTTCGTGCCATAGTGGGAGTCAGGTCCCTAAATAAAAAATGATCAAACATGATGAATCTTCACTGGTTGATTGGCAGTTGAAAGTTGATGTTGGAAAGGCGTCTCACCTTTAAGGTGGCGCATGCGGTATAGCTGATATTAGGAAGGATTTCCACAGGCTCTGTGAACATTACTCTGAAGGTGTTCGATGTGCCGTCACAACTGAATCCTGTGTCGTTCTGTCCCACAGTGAGGTGTTTGTCGCTCTCCATTATCTACCAAAAAAAAAAAACAGCAACAAGCTCAGTTTTTTTCAGCGAATAACGGATGACAAATTTAAAAAAAAAAAGGGTGAAGAGGGAACTGTGAAAATGTCAAACTGCGAATATGCAGGGGTTCACTGTAAAACATTGTGAAGTGTTCCAACAGTGCTGCAAAGTAACAGGTTTGATATTTTGAATCAAATTGCTGGTTGGTTGTTGATTAGGGTTAAATTTCCATGGCAAATTAAGCGGGGGAATTTGGGAAATATTCCCAATTTTAAACATTCCATAAGAATTGAAAATAAATTGTGAAGTGAAATGATGTGTTTTCACCTCATCTTAAAGGGATGGCCATATGAATATATTAAGAATTCATGTCTTGAATCAAATGAGGCAAAACGAAGTGTGCTGCTACTAAACAGCTATTTGAGTGAGTCTCCACGTGTTTGTAGAAATATGTCCTTCAGAACATTAAAATTGTACATTGTGTATGAACCATTGTCAAACTAAAGCGGAAATAACGAAGGCGACAGATGGGAATAAATATGACATTTAATAAGCATTAACTCACTCAGCGAGAACGCAGTTGACATTTTACTACATTGTCAGGAAGGCGATTTTACGACTGGAAGTTATGTTTATCAAAGGTGAAGTGTGTCCGTTGCGGTTTATTTCGGGCACTGTGTAATGCATGCATTTCATACTAAAAATTCTAGCGCCCAGACTCCAAACTGCCAACACATTGCATCACGTGTCATGCCAATGACACCACGCATTAAAAACACGGCAGCGTTACCTGTATGTTGACCTGATAGTCCGTGTGTCCATGGATGGAACCGTACAGACCAAAGCCCACAATGGATATTCGTCTACTGACGTTGAATCTAAAGAGACATTGATAGAAGCAGTTGTCTATTAACTGGTCAAGCTCGCATTTATTAGATTGACCGTGTTGTCATCTCACCTGATTCTGTCACTGGTACCGCTGTAGCCCCATCGACTCTCGACATGCTGAAATCTATTAATGCTGCATTCTTCTCCACGAAGGCAGCAGCGGGGCCTGTCATTGTTGCTGGGCCGTGGTTTGGGGTTTGCTTAAAGGTGTAAAAAAAAAAAAAAAACACATTTCACACCCCCTGATTGAACACATTTCCAGACGAGGCACTTGTTGCATAAGAAAGAATATGACGCCTGGACACACCAGGAACATGATCAACATTGACGTACTTTTAGATTTGAACTGAGAAAAAAAAACATATTTATTGTATTGTATCACATTACATGGTACATGTGTGCTCAAAACAGTGGCCAGTGAGTATGTACTTAGCTTACCTGTAGGAAACTTCTCCACACTCATGAGCGGGAAGCGGATGAGCGGTAGGGCTTTTCCAAGTACCTTCTGTTTGTTCTCCGAGGTGGCTGGAAGCTGTTGTCTGCTGCACTCGGCTTCGGCCCAGTGTACCACAGCCTCAAAGAGACGATTCTCCCTGATGTTCAACGTGTCTCTTTCGAGAACTGTGCAGAGAGTGTCTACAGCACACAAAATCAAAATTAAGTCTTCCAGAACAAGCAACACTTGTTGGAAACCTTACTTTGGTAGAAGGCTCGCTTACCAAGGTCAATACCAGTAAACCCCTCTGTATTTACTGCCTCTGCAGTGCTTTTGTCTATGGTGTCTAAACAGAGGCTGGAAATCTGAGGGTCATCAAATAACCTTGCCTGGAAACACAAGAGTATCATACATTTATTTTTCGATACATCAAACCTGTAAACAGGAAAAAAAACCCATCTTGAACCTGCTTTTGATAATTTACCATTCATGTTTAAATTGTATTCAGGTTTCATACGCTTTCAAAGTTTCTATTCAAGCATTCAAGAAATATTTTCAGGGATTTCCAACACATCTGAGGTGCACCCATAAATAAATGCATATTCAAACTGGAAAGTTATATTCTGCAATAGCAGATGCAGTGGACTTGTTCATGAAACAACATATGACAGATGACATGTTTTATGTCAGGCTGTCTTAGTATTGACAAGAAATAGTTGCAATAAAGTCAGTGTGACGAAGTTCAGTTCTCCCTGAGTGACGGTGTGAGTGTGAATGGCTGTTGGTCTCTATGAGCCCTGTGATTGACTGGCAACCAGTCCAAGGTCTTTCCCACCTGTAGCCCAGTCAGGTGTGATCAATTTTCAGTCTCCCTCAAAATTCATAAAATTAGCAATCTGTCTCAAATTTTCAGGGAAAATGCCTCCAAAACTCTAGAATATGACAATACCTTACACTACTAACTGCAGCCACGAATGTCTGCATAACATTTGTCAAGAAAATGGACTTTAAGCTTGGTCATGTGACAAGTACATTCAGAAAGTGAAAGCATAAACCTGCGTGAGGAACATGAATGCGTTGTCTGCTTTCAGGTGCTTGCTGACAAACTCCACACAGTGAGTGGCCAGAGCGGGGACAGCGTATTTCTTGGCTATGTTCAGAGTGGACATCACAGTTCCTGGACCGATGTGAACATCATCCGAATACAAGAACCTGTGCAAAAGAACAGAGAAAACTTTGCAGTGATCAACGCGCACAACAGTCTCACAATTTCTTTTTTAAAACTGTTCGTTATAACTAGAACAAAACAGCGCTGGGCAGAGGTACCATCTTCATTTGAGATAGGGCTGCAACTATGAAATATTTTTAGAAGTGATTATTCAAACAATTATCCTGTCAATTAATCAGACATAAATAGCTTTATTAACCCTTTCAGGGACAGCGGTTACTACAGTGGACAGCTTATCGTGTTATGAGGTTACAGGGTGCCTGAAAGGGTTAAATACAAAATGCACATGTGAGATGCAAGTATTATTTTTGTCAACTGGGGGTCACCATCCTTACACTCTCCTGTCTGTGACTTTGGGTGTGTGTGTGGCTTAAAAAAGCGAGGCCTGGCCTAGTGAATGCCGTGGGAGTCAACAAATGAGAGTGTAGCGCTGGCTATTGTGAGGTCAAATTTGCGGCTGGCTGTTAACTGGCTCACCATTCGCCAGTCTGCATGTTGACTGCTTTGGCTTCACTTGTGGCGACAGCAAACACGGACGTGCCGGTTACGTGTTTATTTTGAAACTATTTGCTCAATTAAGCGATTACAAGCGCACCGGCGGCTGTGTCTATCCTTTACCACTTGTGGGGGTTGGGGGGCATGAAAATAATGTTGGTAGGCTATGTAAAATTAGCCAACCTCGATACCTTGTGATGGAGGTAGTAGACATGCTGTTAGGTTGCGTTAGCGTAACGGATGCCAGCTTGAGCCTCTCTCCTCGAAACCTGAAAAGAGGGCATTGGCAGCCCAAGGTTTTACCTCAGCTCAGCAGTGAGCGCTCTGCGTTTCCAAGCTGGTGACGCGATGGAAGCTCGGGTTCAATCCCCATGTATGCCGCAGGGTAAAGATGGCAACTGTTATATTAGTTCTGCTTTGCAGTCGCCATACTCCAATTAGAATGTATTGTTTAAGCATGACAACTTGGACAGTCTCTGTCTTTTGCGAACTCTTCTCTTGGCTTGTAGCCATTGCTACAATTTATTTTTATATGGAGTGGAGCATGAGTCCAAACATTAGTTAGTGTGGAAAAATGATCACTGCAAAGCTTTGAGGCAGAAATAAGTGGTAGTTTTTCTTCCACTTGTTTTGTCACAAATTCCTCAAGTTTCAGCCTTAGTTTCGAATAAATGTCTGAAATTCAAAATGAAACTAAGATGGCACAGATAGAATTCCATAGTCAGGCACTATTCGTTTCCTATCTATATCTGAAGGACAATTCTATGTCTTTTAGAGCAGGGGTCCCCAACCTTTTTTGCCCCACGGACCGGTTTATGTCAGACAATATTTTCAGGGACCGGCATTTAAGGTGTGGCGGAAATAATACAACAAAATAATATGGTATGAGCTGCATGGAAACTGTGGTGTTTTCGAAATATCATAATAAACACAAGGAGCGTCTAATCTGGCCGCAACACTCTCTCTGATCGCTATGGTAATGTTTAATGCCTTCAAAATACGATACAACGCAAATTCAAAGTGCATGAAAATGACGACTCACCACAGCCCCGAGCTTGATTTTCTGCAACCAGATGGTCCCATCTCGGGGTAATAGGAGACAATGACACCTCAAGTGTGTGTTTTATGTGCAGTCTACTTC
>NW_017805824.1:4531841-4534341 GCF_001891065.2 Hippocampus comes
GAGGGGGGGGATCAGACCAGACTGAGAAGACAGGTGTTTTGACAGTGCAACGATAGAGGCCATTGATTACAAAGTGGAAACATAAGCACTAAACACGAAGGTGGCTTATGACACCACTTACAAAGCTCTCCTTTCATCTTATCCCAGGCCCATTAATACCAGTCATAGTCGGACCCACAGCGACAACTTGAAAGTCCACTCTGATGACTTTCCCATTAGGACTCGTGAACAACATGCGACTTCACTGATCCCAAAGTTGTAAACGACATGATAGAGGATCAACTGAAAACTGCCAGTATATGTTCCATCCATCTTGCTTACTTATTTATTGTTCAGCCCTTATTTCGATGAGAGTCGCTGGAGCCCATCCCAGCTGACTTTGGTCGAGAGGCGGGGTACAACACTGGACCGGTCACCAGCCAATCACAGGGCACATGCAGACAAACATTCACACCAATGGACAATTTGCTAAACTGTATTATTGCGTTGTCACAGTACTTGTACTCTGTCTATGACATTGCCTGTCATATGTCCATTTGAACACTCGATGGTGGTATTCAAAGTTGCTTTGCGTCATGAAAATTGCAAGCATTTACACTTGTTTTATTTTGTTTTTCATTTTTCCTTTAGTAAATGACTTGAATCACATTCCAAAAACATACATGGCAGGTTAATGGAGCAATCTAAATTGTCCCTGGGTGTGAGTGTGAGCGCAGATGGATGGTCATCTATGTGTCCCCTGCGATTGGTTGGTAACCAGTTCAGGGTGTACCTTGCCTACTGCCCGTAGACAGCTGGGATAGTCTCTAGCACATCCCATGACCCTTGTGAGGATAAACGGATCAGAAAATGGATGGATGAATGGATTGATGTGAAGACACTGTTCATGATTTCTCACAATAATTGGAAAACAGATAAATAGTAACGCGCAATGCTTTATTTCTATAAATCTCTGCCAATGTTCACATATTCAAATGATCACTTCTACAAAATTCTAAAAACATCGAAATGTCCAATCACCGATAAGCTATTTTTAGAAAAGGCACGTTGACATGTGTGGACACGAACTACTCGTGGTCCTTAGTCGTAACCCATGGGCACCACATTGGTGATCCCTAGATTAAGGAAATCAGAAAGTATTCATTCACATTTGAGAGGCTGAAATAAGAAGATATTTGCTTTTTAAAATAACAGTTAAAAGTATTTTTGCTTCCATGGGGGACAGAATTGTTTTCAGTCTTGCCACATTAATTATCTGGTTACCTATACTTTCTTGTTATGGTGTTTTACCTCAACCTGAGTTGAATTAGCAGCTTTTAAAAATCTATGCACCAGTTGAATGAGACAGGAGAAAAGTTGCATTATTGTTATTATTATTTTTGCAATTTGTTTCATCTCCACTCTGGAAGGAAAAGCGACGCCCCTGGTAATGCTGCGAGAGGCGGTGGGGAACGGGGTAACGGGGCAACGGGGAACCCCTCTAAACACAACTTCACCACCTGTGCCTCGTCTACCCACCTGAGCAACGACAGAAAAGCTGCTGGGTCGGTGTCAGGAAGCTCTATCTCGGCCGTGGTGGTCGCCATCCCCCCGTTGAACATGGCATCGAAAACGCCGCTGCCAGCGGCCAAGACGAATTTATGGGCCGGGATCCTCTGCGCTTGTCTGTCTTTCCCCACGACAAACCTGACGTCGCTAAGCAGTTCATTGTTGAGGAGGTAAGACAAGCGCTCCTTCAGGGAACTCTTCGTCGCCTGCCAGTTGTATACGCCGGGCTCCCGGTGAACGGCGAGCACCGGCGGAGAGGCGGACGGGCCGAGAGCGGCGGTCGGGGCATTGGAGAGCGCCACCCGAGCTCCACTCTGAGCTGAGCTGGACTCTTGGACGTCATGGTTTGACGCCGAGCCGCCGCCGCCAACGGTCGCCATAGACGCACGGACGTTCCCAAGTCAGAACCGTGTTACATGTATTTGATTTGGTTACGTCATGGCCATTACACTTTGATGTCGAGCCACCTGCTATCTTTTAGGCTAGCTAGCCTCTGTTGCGTCGCTCAGGAAATGACGTAAGCACAGTGAGACAAACTTTCACAACTTTATTGATACACACACACACACACACACACACACACACACACACACACACACACACACACACACACACACACACACACACACTCAGGCGCGCGCGCTTGACAAAAAAAAACATAAACATTATTTAACTTTTATTTCGATAACAAAGTAGAACAGAACATGTAAATATTATTTTTCTAATTACACAAAATCTGTTAGTGTAAGTGGCCTAACATGATCTTTTAATGCATCCTACAATATAAAAAAGGTGGAGCATTAATTTCGTTTGTTGTGTGTTCCCCTACTTTTAGTAATTAATTTGACAATACCTATTTTAAATTGGGTTGATACTTAATTTGAATCACTTGCAGATCTCCTCTGCATGTTTGAGAATCGAGGTGGAAAAATGAGAAGCTACCATACAACAA
>NW_017805824.1:4535862-4633678 GCF_001891065.2 Hippocampus comes
TGTTTGTGTGTTTGTGTGTGTGTGTCTGTGTGTGTGTGTGTGTGTGTGTGTGTGTGTGAGTGTGTGTGAGAGAGAGAGAGAGAGAGAGAGAGAGAGAGAGAGAGAGAGAGAGAGGGAGGTACAATTTAGAGCCACCCACCGAACACCTGCTCAATCATTGCAACTTGAGCAAGCAAGCATGTGGAAGCAGCTCTGCAGCTTTGCCATTCATTTCTAATTTTCAAATCAATCTTATCACCATCCATAGATTAATCATGGATGTTTATGGCTGAATTAGTTTTTTCATCATCATTATTTTAGGACAAAAAAAAGGCTGTCACATGGTCAGCAATGAGTGCTTCTGCAGGAACTGGCGTGTTTGTGCTCTCCTTGATGTCCATTCCCATCTGTTACTTGTTCAACTCACTCGTCTACAACAACAGGTGAGTGTGAGCTTGTAATTCCGGCTTGCTTTGATCAGATAAGTGTTATTTATTTTCGTGTTGGTAAAATGAGCTCTTCGCTGTGTATAACCGGCTCCACTTGTTGTCCCTATAGCGCCGAAGCCTTCTTTTTTGCTGGATGTGCAACATTCATCTTTCTGGTCATATCTGCCCGTTTTATACTCAGGAGAAAAGCTCCATTAGACTCTCTTTTCTATGGTAAATATTCATGTAAAGTGTTTCTGTACCTCACATGAAACTTCAACCATGCACTCAAAACATAAATATACACTTGTTGTGTAAATTGCAGTTGTCCTGATGCAAAATGTAAATTGTAGCTGCCGAACTGATCCATCAAATGCTTTGTGGCGTCCAAAATTTGCTGCTAAAATAAATGCATCAATGTGTTCAGTGTATGCAGTCCATGCGTTCTTCAGTGTGGTGAACTTGATCATCGGACTGGAGCAGGACAACATCATTGATGGATTTGTGACTTTTTACCTGAAAGAGGCAAGCTGGGTGTTTCCACTGCAATGCTTGAGTTCATGTTTTCTCTGACTTATAAAGACGGTTCTCCTTTTCAGGCAGATCCACACATTAATACAGCACATGGTCACATGATGTCCTATTGGGATGGCTGTGTGCATTATCTGATGTATCTCCTGATGATTGCAGCAATTACCTGGGGGTGAGTGTTGCACTGTCCACGTGCTGGACCTACTCTACTGTACAGTATGAACAATTTGTGGTTTTCAGAGACAACTTCAGAGCTATTGGACTCTACTGGGTAGGGTCTTTTGTCATGCGTTCCATTATCTACCTTCTTGGGAATGCTGTTGGTAAGTACAGTAGAGTATAATTTTTACATTTTTTCATATATTCAAAAATATTTAAACATGCTAACTATACTATCAGGCTAACATTGTTGTACTTTGTCCATATTGGGATTTATAGGTACCATCACATTTTTTATTTGGTATTTCTACCTATTGGCGTATTCATGATTATTTTTTCTTTATATGAATTGTGATCCTTAAATGATTTTCTGTCTTTTCCAGGAAAATATGGGACTGAAATGGGTCCTCTCTTCTTCCTTCACTTACTGTACATCGCAGTGTCTGTTTGGGCGTGTTTTCGCATCTTCAGCCACCCTTCCACACAAACTGTTGAGTGGAAGGTAAGATCTATTTCCTGATTAAACACAAAAGGCCCTACCCCGTCCTCACAAATGCACTTTCCAGGCTACTTTTCTTTGTAAACCGGCGCACATATGCTCAGTGTAAAAACTGGCACATCTTAATTTTCGTGTTGGGGCATATCTAGTTTCCTGTGTTTGGGAATTTGATGGATCGCTTTGTCCACTGCTGGGTTTTCTGTCGGACCGTGGGCTTTTTCTATGACATGCTGAATCACTGCAGAAATCAATTCATTGAATGAATTATTATAATTATTATCATCTTAAATATGTTTTTAAAAGCGCCCTCCCCCACCTACTGTGGCACAACTATGGGGTAGGCAGGGTGGAATTGTAGCAACGAAACACACAACGCAAGTAGAGATGTTCTTGCAGTTCGTTTTTTAATGAACTTTGTGCGCTGATCTCCTGCATCGACATGCAATGTAGCTTGTGCGTCTTTCTCGTGCACTCCATTTAAAGGGAATGAAGGGAGGTGCTTCCATTGGATGCGAAACAAGTCGGCTGTGATCCTTCCCACAATTCTGCACAACTGCGCAAACATCCCTTGCTAGCTGCGCCCATCTAACAAAACACCAAAAGAAAGGAAACTCCATCCATGCGCAGTTATACTGCGCTTTAATTTAAAAAATGGCCCAAAATGTACAATGCCAGAATAGGAAATGTCACTATTGAGCAAATCAGTACACCATCGCGATCCAATTAAAAGAAGGCATCTTCAAATTGTTTCCTTTTCATTAAGTTATACTTGATTTTAGATTTTTTATTTTTTTTTTAATCTATCAGACATTAATGAAGTAGCCTGTGACGTGTATGTAATAAATATCTCTTTCTCCACCAGAGCATACAGGAAGCTCAGAGGATGACATTGTTCCGCAGACCTATGGACTTGTTTTTCATAATCTACCTCATCCCAGCTATGTCTTTCTGTGTCTTCAGAGGTCTGGTAAGAAACACAAATATAACTGAAGGACTTAAACACATCTCCATTAGTCTAATAGTTGGTGTTTTAGGTTGCCCTGGACTGTTCCAACACATTGTGTCAGCATTACGCGCAACATTATGAGCCATACGTGAAAGACCCATCTGCCTACCCTAAAATACACGTAAGTGTACATGGGTGTTATATGGGGTGTCCCAAAAGCCACTACAGCATCAGTTTGAGTACCGCTAGCAAGTTTTTTTAAAACAGGATCTGTTCTTCACAAACTATGCAGTGGAAGGTATGCTCCTACTATCACTGACCAAACTCCTCGAGTGGGCTGGTGATAAAGTTTTAACCATCTGGACTTCAGGTTGTTCACAAGTTTCAGGTGGAAGATTATTATGCTCACAAGTTGCATGGCAAAGATGTAGAGCTCTTCAAATAATCCACTACATACATTTTTGTTGTGGCTGAGATCCAATGCAACCCTCTGGAAAGACTTTCCATGGGTTTGTGCGAACGCTGTTCAGTGTTTTAATCAGTGGTTACAGGATTAGGCTTTCTACTGCTTGGTTTGTCAAGAGCAGATCCTGCTTCAAGAAACTTGCTTTGGATACCATAAATTGTACTTTGCTTTAGAGCAGTGTGCCACCCATAAAGAAAATCTTGTTGCCAGGCAGTACTTTTACAATGCTGGCAATATAAGTGTCCAGAAAGTGCAAAGCCTGTGCTGTCAAAAGCTGCCTTCACGTCTTTCCAAATGATACAAGAAACAAAACAGGAGGGCAGCATATAGTGGCTTTTGGTACACAATCCATGTACTAATATTGTACATTTCACTCTAGTCCTATGGCCTATTTCACAAGCAGTAAATCCTATAATTGTTTGTCAGATGCTGGTGAGCATGCTGTACTCAGGCCCATACTACATCATGACTCTCTACAGCTTGTTGGTTCCAGGATGTGAGTGGATGCTGGACCTGACTCTTGTACATTCAGGTGCTATAGCACAAGTAGGTACTATTTAAAATGTGTTTTTTTTTTTTTTTTTTAAAGAACGTGGCTGCAAAGAGGTCTGGCTCTCTTTAGTAGAAAGTATTAAATGGTATCTATCATTTTTTTGTACATAGAGAGGTCAAGTAATCTAAACTTGATGCATTACAGTTCACTTAGTAACAAACCAAAAATGATGGTTGTGAAAATGTGCAATGCAATAATTGGAAAAATTGTTGCAAGGCATGCAGTAAAAGCTAAGTTAAATATTTTTCATACATACTGCACTGTTCCAACTGCTACATGGCAGTGGCAATGGTCAGAATTAACCAAGTACAAATACAGTACTTAAGTTTTCCAGATATCTGTACTTCTAAAAGCACTTAAACACAGAATGTGACAATGTTGCCCAATCTGGAGATAAGTGATCTGGCCAAACATGCTCTGTAGTGGATGCGTGATTAACATGAAGTGTTTTTGCACGTAAACTAAACCAAAAAGTTGGTCCAAGGAATTAGAGTGGCAGTGTAACCCAAAGGGAACAAAGCAGCTGTTGTGTTAGAGCTGCAGGCGGACACGTCACTCACTGGCTGGATGAAGACGGAAGCTGACTTCAGACCAGGTGGAATGCTGGTATTGGTGGTATTCGTATAAATGTCAGCTGTTGAACAGAGCTAAAAATAGGACCGCTGATGCCCTGACAACCATGGTTACTATGGGACATGTCCAGTGCCACCCTTCTGACCACCGAATCAAACCCCCACCCCCAATCAAAGGGTGATTTAAAAGAAACACTTTACAATATGGCTCTACATATGAAAGGGTTCATAAATAATTGCTACAGTATCTTAATCATTACTTGGTGTGTGAATGCTTAAATAAATGTTTGAGAACGAGCGGTTCCAAACGATTAGTTGCGAACGTATTGTACTTGAAAGTTAAAAACAATTGAACTGTATTGCATTAAAAATTTTTACATCACTGTAGCATATTAAATTCAGTGAGACTTTGCACACCACTAGGGGAGCTCTTGTACATCTTTGAGAGTCATTCACCGACTTTGCAGTATAAATTGCACTGGTAACTCAATTGGTTCAATATTTACAATTTTTGTTGATACTGTAACTGTGCATATATGATTTATAGTTTAATACATCAGTCTTAACTTGTATCATGATACAATACCCTAACTATAAAGTGCTGTTGTAACAAATATATTAAATCCACATTTCTTTTGGGATCACAAAGGTAAATGCCTAAGCGAACAAATTAATGTGGAAATTTGCTTTTGACCTAATTCTGGTGTCAGGTTACTGTTTTTTCTCAAATAGTGCCCTTCGTTGTCTCACTCGATATATATAATACAGTATATTAATAGACACTCTGCCCCTTGAGGTGTGTAAGCCACATCAATTATTAACACATACATAAACACCACACCTCAAATAGGTGACTCTCCCTCCCCAGGAAAATATTAACAGGCATTGCCGCTAGGTGGGTGTAATTACTTTTACTATGACATTTGATACCATGGTGTATTGCTACAGATATTAGCGCACATAGCCCCTGCAAAGCTGACGTTCACATTGAATTTAGAAATTGTATTTATTTATGGAAAAATAACGTTTTGTACTGTTTGTGTCGTATTCAGTATTGTTTATTATTAAGATAAAAATGAGTAGTTATTGTACAAATCAGTGGCGGGCAGTGCATTTGGTATGTGGACCTTCAGTAGGGACCCACCCAAATGAATCTACCTCTCAATACCAATACTTTATCTGAAATGAATGGAAGAAAGAAAGAAAGAAAGAAAGAAAGAACTTGGCTTTCACTGATCAACTACAGTCATCAGAGGAGAGAAAAATGCTGACATCATCCAAGCAAATTTGAAATCTGAACGGTTAAAAAAACAATACCGTACCATTGGATACATAGTTAACGTTTTGGCCGCCAGCCCTCCTGATTCTGGAGAACTTGGAGAGATTAGATGGACATGGCAACACAGAGGCTCACATCCGATTGGATAATAATTGAAGCATGTATATGTACTGGAAGCAGTGTGGCCAAGAGAAAAGCTATGAAATGAAGAAGATACCATTGGGAATAAACGAAAAAAAAAAAGAAAGTATTAGAATTTAGATAAATGCCTCTTTAACAATAGAATGCAATAAATACAGTACAATGAGGTCCCTTTTCTTTATTTCCTCCCTCTCTTTTCCCACCAGGCCCAGTTTTCTCATATCGGCGCCTCTCTTCACACACGGACGCCATTCTCTTATAGAGTTCCTGTTGCCAACCAACCTGTGTTTTTGCTGGTTAATATCTTGTATGCTGTGGTGCCTCAGGCTCTTTGCTACCGCTGCACTACCAGGCCGGCCTTCTTCCTCAAGGGCATGCCAGACAAGAAAAATGCATGAGTGTTATAGAGGAGCTACAGTCTTTTTTGGAAAGGCGAGTGTAGTCAATACACTGTAGCAGCTTAAGATGAATTACCACATTATTTTCCAAGTTAATGAGGGTTTAGTGATGGAAAGTAAAACACTAAACGCACGCTTTCATACTGGAAGCATTGTAGTGGGGTGGGAAGCAGGAGTCTTACAGTGACAGAATAATAGCAAATTACCGTAGATACCTGCAAGATACATGCATTCTTACAAAAGTAAACTCTCCTCACATTTTTGGAACTATTTATTACATCTTTTCATGGGACAACACTGAACAAATGACAGTTTTGAAATTTGGTGTTATCATTCTCTCACTCTCATCCTAATCACTGAACTAAGTTCAATATGGCACTTCATGGTAAAAAATCTCAGAAGGGCTGAAAAAAAGAATTGTGACCAATTCGTACATTTTCACTTTTTTTTGCTAACATTTACGACATTAATAGCTGTTTTTTGAGGTTCTCTGAGGGAACAATTAGTCAATACCGTTATACTGCCTATACAGTATACTGACTAGATTACATTGTGTAGCAAATTTTCATTTCATCACTGATGTCCAATGAAGGATATAATGAATTGTGCACAAAAATGTGAGGGTGTGCTCATTTGTGTAAGATACAGTATTTCATATAATCATGCGAGGCAAATAAACAACATTGCCTGTATATTATATATTTTTGAAGACTGAAAGCAATCTGTCTGCTGTTTGTTTTGGAAAATCAAGTCATAGTTTGGAAATAATTTTTTACTTATTTGAATTCAAGAAATGAGCTGGAGTGTGTTTTATTTTTTGTGTTCAATGCTTTGTTGATAAACTTGGCTCATATTTGACTTGACCTTTTACAGTATGAAGTGTACAGTGCTTAACATATTTATTAGACTACCACTCAATGTCAGGTTGAAGCCACACAGCTGCCACACATTAGCAGCAGTGGTAGTTATCAAAATAATTTTTACCAAAAATAATATTACTCGAATAAGATGTTGAATTACGGTTATCTACTTGCCTGAGCAGAAAAACATGTTTTGGGAATTGATTGTTATGCGTAATTCCTAACTTCTCAGAGTAGCCAATGAACTCAATGTTCCTATGAAAGTATGCAACGTATGACCCGTACGCTACAATTTTTTTTTATCCAGGCCAATTAGCATTATTATGATCAAGATTCCTGAATATTTGATGCATTGATAACTTCTGTCCTAAAATGTTTTAATTACAAATATGTCATTCATTTATGTAATTAAATAATTGGTCTTTTTTAATTTACTCTAAATGATAAAGAAATATACATGTATTTTCTCTAAATAACAAAATTTTAAATGATGCAATTTAAAAATAGCACGTCGGTATGTGAACTGTTTCTTGACGTCGGAAGGAGTTATTTCTCAACCCGGAAGTACTTCTGTCAGTCAGGCCTGAAATTAATACGCATGTAGATACGATATGAGCTGATTTAGGAGCAACGATTCCGTGAAATCGCGTAAATAATGCGTCGCATTGTAAAACCTTACATGCAATAACTTGATATTTACTCATATTAAAGAATTCGGGCACGTAAACGTGAGTTTAGTCGCTGGTTAGCTATCGTTAGCTGTGATGGCAGCATCTATTCCTCCATTGATCTGTGCTCCTCCTTTAAGGTGAGTGTTTTTCTGTAGCTTGTGTGAGAACGTAATGTTACGTCACGAACTAGGACTATATCCGTTCTGAAATGGTGATGTGTACTGTATGCTGTTTGAATTGATATTCTAATAAATAATAGAGCTGCTTGGCGCTATCGACCAACACCAAGACCCTTAGACATTCCCAAAGCTTTTTGTCCCTTGACAATCACTTCTTAAAGAGTTGTCTCGTAATTTAATCGTGAGACTGTCATGTGCATGTATCTGGAGTGCCAATATACTTCATCCACATCATGTACACCGACAAGTATCTGATCAGCACTAGTGCACGCTTCGAATAATTCTATATATTGTACATTTGTATGATAAATGTACTGTATACTGTACAGTGCTTTACACTGTTTTGTGTTGTCTTGGTCCCACAGAACTATGCTGAAGTAAGTTGAGGAGATTCTTTTAAACTTCAGCAATACTTTGCCACTGCCTTGTATTTTGGTACAAAGGAACCATGTCAAAGTGAATCCGAGAGTTTCATTGCGACAAAAAGTAGTGCATTACAGTCGGACTGGACGATTATGGAAAAAATAATAATTTCAAAAGTTCGGGCCGAATCCACAAAGAACGGTGGCCACTGATAGCATCTTTAATAGTTCTTCATTTGCACATGCCATTTGATCCGTCTTAACATCGTATTCACAAAGAACATGGCGCTAATGACATACCAGCGCAGACAGGCCCACAAAGTTTGACAGCTGAGTGCAGTTTGTACCTGTTTTCCTCTTTGATTGCACTCATGGCAACGAATAAATGCAGGCTTTCCACAACAACACCGTCGCAGGATGATGGAAGTTGGGAAGAGACTCTCACTCAATTCAAATCACAACTCAAAACGCACCTGTTTAAAACTGCCTACTCAACCTGTCATTGTGATCTGCCCCTTTCAATTTTTTGAAATTTCATTTTAATTTATTTCTCTCATTCCAATTTTTATTCTTTTATTAAACATAATGTAACATTGCGCAGCGTATTTGAGTGCCAAGAATGGCGCCTTCAAATAAATGCATTAGGCTATTATTATTATCATTATAATAGAAATATAAATTTATCAGAATGCAAGCTCGGGGTCCTGACCAAGGAGCTGTGAACGGGACTTTTATCTTACTCGCGCAGGCTGATTTGCCTTTTTGCAGTCTCTTTTCCTCTGTGAGATGCAGGGGAACTTTTGATCCAGCACACTGTAAATTAAATTTCCCCTTAAAGCGATTATATATTCAGTACACTAAATTAAATTGTGCCTAAGCTTCTGTAGTGGACACTACACTGAAAATGCGACCATTGTGGTTTAACTTGGTTTCTTCCATTTAATTCAGTTACAAGCAACGCAAGGCCGCCTCCAGGAAAGAAAGAAGAAAACGTAAACGACAAGCAATCGCCCGAACGAGAGACTGCGGTATGAAAACAACTTATGTTGTTTGGAATGTCTTATCATGCCAAACAGTAAACCCACACCATGTGTTGTGCTATAGCTGCACAAAGTGGAGCCGTTCTTGATCCCTCTGAGGAAATGGACGATGTGGATGATGAAGATGCCAGTCTTGTTGATGAGGAAAGGTGGGATACAGATCTGCGCATGGCCAAAAGCTTTTGTTACGCTGTACAAAATACTCAAAACTTGCGCCTACCAGAAGAAGCTTTGACACCCCAATAGCCAAACCGATTTGCGTCAGGTGGCATGTGAGTCATGTCTCACTTCTTTACACAGGCAACGGCTCCACGAAGAGTGGCTAGAGCGTGAGCGGATTGCGCAAGAAGAATTTCGTCTGAGGTCTGAGAGGGAGGAGGCTGCAAGGAAACGGAGAGAGGATGACGAGGTAATGCGATTTACATCATCCAGAATCAGATGACTGCCATAGATATTTGTAATACAGTGTCTCTTCACCATAGTAACGTATAGCGTTCTCAATTCTAATTTCCAAAAGCAATCTGTGGCTGAAAATAATCCCTCTTTTTTTTTCCATTTTCAAATACATATTCAAATACAAATCACAACTATCTATTGTATTGTCTCCACTCGCTCACCCCAATTGACCTCCAAAAGCAATGAAGACTTGTCTTCATGCAAGAGCCATCCATCAGTTGGATGTGTCTTCTCATGTTGAGGACTGAACCATTTAAACTCTTATTTGGCATACCGTGATGTTTACGTTTTGCTGCTGCGTCCACAGCGGAAGATAAAAGAGGAATGGGAGGCCCAGCAGAGGAGAGAAGAAGAAGAAAAAGAGCAAAAGCAGCAGGAGAAGCGCGACAGAGAGGTGAAAGGAGCCGTGGGAGGATAAAAGCGGAGAGAAATATATCCACTTCTACTTAATCTTCAGCATTGATGATATCCATTCAAAAATGCGATTCACGTTTTATTGTCATCAGAAAATACACTGACTGGCCGCCATATTCAGCGGACATATTATGAAATTCATTAGAAGAGCCATGTCAAAAAAGGTCTACAATGACAATAATGCTTATTTTGTTATCTGTCACTGTCAGGGAAGTATGAATGTGAAAATAATTGACTTTATTATTGTGTGATTGCTTTTTTTTATATACAAATGTTTGAGTCTTTCCTTGACTAAGTGGCACAAGCAGCAAGCATCCTACTCCTTAACAAAGATACTGTTGCGAAAGCCCTTTTCCAGCACCCCCAACTGTCACAGCGAGGACGTATCTTTTAACTTTGTGTTTTAAGTGTCTTTGAACCTTTGTTCCAAAAAGCTGCGAGGTACTGAAGTGAGCTAATTTTGTCAGAATTGTTGTTATCTACCCACAGTGAACGCGGTCTTAACAAGAATGTACAGATATGCTTCGCCTAAATTCACATTTTCACCTGACATCTCTTTACACCATTTGTAGGAGGCTGTTCAGAAAATGTTGGATGAAGCAGAACATCAGGTACTGACCAACTGTTCCATTTGGTCCCCTGAGTGTGTCATTCCATGCCAAATTATGAAAAGTAAAAATCAGCAAATTTTGTACCAAGCACACACTATATTCATTTGAATGAAACTTACTGTACGTGTTAATGGTGTTAGCATAACACTAAATCAAAACATTTTCACCAAATGTAACCTCTCACATGTTCTCAAAAACATAAAGGATTCACAGATGTAAAATTCTCTTTGCAATTGCAGGTTTGGTCTCCTTGTTGAATTTACTTTCGAAACAATACCGGTTATGTAAAAATTGACAAGAGTAGTCCTTGGGTAGGGTTCAAAGTTAGGTGGCCACGACCCCTTTTGCACAGCTTTAACATTTAAAAACATCTCATCTCAACTCAACTGTATTTATAGAGCACTTTCAAACAGCCATCGCTGCATACAAAGTGCTGTACATGGAACAACTAACATATACAACAGTAGCGCAACAAATCGGTAACAAAGACGGTAGAAAGCACCGAACAGCAAAACCAAGAACAAATCTGAGTCATGCTGAGTCAAATGCCAAAGAATACAAGTGAATACATCAACATTCAGTGGGCCATAACTCCCAAACCCCTCTTCCGATTGACCTAAAATTTGAGAGTTAGTGTTATGCCATCACAAACAATCAACAAGTAAAGCAAGTTTAATTACAATTAAATTTCACTTGGTTCAACCCAGTGGGTGATTTTGGCATGGAATGACCCTAATACATTTCATAATTAGTACCACAGGCAAGTATGATGCATTTTATTTATTTTTCAAATGGTATTGTTTTTATTGTGTAACTATATAAATATTGATTCTGAACTGCTCCAGGTTACCTTTGTCGCACAGTTATGTTTTGTTATGTTGCATTTTTTTTTTAATAGTATTGATGGTTTTTGGAGTAATGCGACAAGGCTCAAGTACAAAATGCCGTACAGTGCTGTTACTGTTGGGAGTAAGAGGAACATTATTTTATCAGGTTCTAAAATAATGGTGAACATTGGTATTGAGGAGAGGAAATTTCCCCACGAAATTGGACGTGTTGGTTGTTTTGCAGCTAGCGAATGGAGGACCATGGATGAATCCCGAGGCTCCGTTAACAGAGAAATCTGAAAATTATGGCACAGAGCGAGATGTAGCCAACTGCCCTTTCTTCCTCAAAACTGGATCCTGTCGATTTGGGGACAGGTACAATGGCTTATCTTGTTTTGTTTTGTTTTTTTTGTTTTTTTGATGACTTCAGCATTTGTCTTGGGTGGTCATTTGTGTTGACCTCATATCCTTGTTTGAAGAATTTTTGTTGTGTTATTGCAATTTATTATTTTTTCTAATTCACTCCCTGTGATTTTTTAGATGTTCTCGAAAGCACGTTTACCCATCCACCAGCCCCACTCTACTGATCCGTGCTATGTTTATAACATACGGCATGGAACAGTCTCGACGTGACGACTACGACGGCGATGCTTCCCTGGAGCACAGCGAGGAAGAGCTACACGAGTCCTTTACTGAATTCTACCGTGATGTTCTACCAGAGTTTAAGACCGTTGGCAAGGTGGTCCAATTTAAGGTAAATTGGATCACAATCACCAAAATTGAGTGGACCGTGTTCATTCATTCGAAAATACTGTCATAGTAGGGATACAGACATCCACCGATTTCCATCATTAGCTCAAGCAAAGTACAAAGAAGTTGTTTAAAGAGAAACATATTTTTGTGCATCTCAATACGGTAAATTACAATATTGGCGGGGAAAAAAAACGACATTTATTTCATTAGCTCAAACCTGTGCATAGAGTAAATTGACAACACAGAGTAAAATATTAGTACTTCAGTGTTCATGATCACAGCTTGGAGCTGACAAAACCCCACAATTCACAATCTTAAGAAACTGGAATATTATAGAGATGTAATGCAAAATGAGTGGAAATGAGTTAGGAATTTGCCTTATGAAAAGTGCTCCCACTGTATGTATTTTAAGTCATCTGTATGAGTTTCACTTTTTAAATGGAACTCATGAGATACAGTAAATGAACTTTTATACAATAATCAAATTGACTGAGATGCATCTGTAGATGGGATGAGGACCCTGAGGTACTCCTGTAAGATATCCTCTGAGACTTGGCAGCAGTACTTCTTAGTAAGATGAATGTAAGGTAACCAGGGGTGATTACGTCCTAGCGATTATTATTACGTCATGATGATGAGACTAAAATTCTGATGTGATCTTTGTTTTTAGGTCAGCTGCAATTATGAGCCACACTTGCGAGGGAATGTTTATGTCCAGTTTGACACGCAAGTATCACACGAGGGCTTTGAAAATAATCCTGCATTGCAAATGA
Organism: Hippocampus comes; assembly: GCF_001891065.2. Lineage (NCBI taxonomy): Eukaryota > Metazoa > Chordata > Actinopteri > Syngnathiformes > Syngnathidae > Hippocampus > Hippocampus comes. Next base: position 4,548,760 of record NW_017805824.1, read on the forward strand.
TCTGAACTTTGAGCAAAGGTTTTAATTTGTTGTCTTCTGGCTAGTGAGGAGCAGTGCAGAGAGGCCTTCATCAAATTTAATGGAAGGTGGTATGCCGGCAAGCAGCTTCACTGCGAGATATGTCCTGTAACACGGTGGAAGAATGCCATTTGTGGTGAGATGAAGTTTGATTTTACTTTGCTTACGGTTGTCATTGCTAAGCTCAAGATAAGCGGTTTCACATCTCAAATTGCGGGTCAAAATTCACAAAAATTCAAAATTCCGAATGTATGATTATGCGGCAGAACTTTCGGGAGGATAGTCAAATACTAAAGTATGGAACAGGTGCAGCCCTACAGCTCCCTCATTATATTATCATATTTTTTATTGTTTAATAAAATCCTTGCTTCAGGTCCCTGAGATTAACTTGCCAAAAAATAAATACATTTAAATGCTGCTCCAATGTTGAAAGCTCTTCCTCAAATGAAGTCATTGATTGGCAAAAATGCCCCTAAAAAAACAGACATACAAAAAAAAGCATTTCAAGCCTTCCATTGTCCTGTAACACGGTGGAAGAATGCCATTTGTGGTGAGATGAAGTTTGATGAAGTTCGGGTTGCAAATTCCAGGGATAAATGAAATTTTATGTGAACAAACAGGGAATATAAAAACTTTAAGTTGGCCCGTAATTGGAATATTTCCAAAATTCTTCATTTTATTGGCCCATGGAAATTGACCAGAAACTTTGTGAACAATTTTAAAGAAATTGTCTAGCCCTTTGCAGCTCAACAGGTTGATAAACGTTTGTTTTGTTATCCCCAGGACTGTTTGACAGAAAAAAGTGCCCCAAAGGGAAACACTGCAATTTCCTGCATGTATTCCGAAACCCCGGCAATGAATTCTGGGAGGCCGACAGGGACCTTCACATTTCCCCACACCACAGCCTCAAGGGGAGTCACTCGGAGAGATACTCAGAAAGACGGGGGGACAGATCGTGGAGGAGTCACCGCAGCAGAAGCCCACCCAGATCGGAGAGGTCGTACGGCAGACGAGAAGACGACCGACGCAGTGAGAGGAGTCGAGATAGGAGGATTTCCCAGCACCAAAGAGACGACAGCAGACGCTCTTTCGGGTCAGTGCGTTATGACAGGGTTCGGGGCAGGTACCGAAGTCGAAGCAGAGAAAAGTCCAGGAGCAAAAGTCGAGACCGGAAAAGGAGTCGAGATCGAGACAGAAACTTGAAAAGTCGGAATAAAAGTGAAGAGAAAGATAGAAATGGAGATGGGGTAAAACACGCAGAAAGAAACAAACCAATCAGAGAAAAGAGCAAACATCACAGCCCGGAGAATGAAGACGAAAACCGAAATGTTCCCGAAGAGGACAACAAGAGACGTCGCCATCACAAACACTCGAAAAAGAGCAAAAAGAAAAGTAAGAAGAAGCACAAGAAACGGAGCTGTTCACCTGAAGCGATGACTTCATCGCGAGAGTCAGATGAAGAGACTGTGAACAAACACTCGGCAGAAAGTCCTAGTGGAGAAAAAGCGGAACTCCATCGGAATAATGATGACTTGAGTGCAAGTCCAAGCGTTGAGTCTGAAAAAAGTTCTGTACCACAAGTTGAGGAGCCCACACAAAGTTCTTAGTGGCTTTTACAATGAAATGTTTTTTTTTAATATTTATGTGACAGTGGCTACAGGTCGGGCGGAGTCATGGCCGTATTTTCACCGTGACCTCACACATACTTTCTACCACTGGTAAACAAACCCATCCGTCATTTGACCAAGGCATAGCGCTTGAGAAAACAGGCTGATGATGATTTTAACCTTCTTCTCTGCCACCATTTGAAGGGTTGACGTGTCAGTTGAGAAGATGTGAGGTTGATTCATAAAATAGATGCGGAATTTCAAACATTGAGAAACTGGCTCATTGACTAAGCGGTCGCTCAGATGTGCTTCTTTGACAGTGAGATAGATAGCGTGCTGACATTAGCTAACCATTTTATTTTGATTAATGAATTATGATGCAAACCCAACCAAATGGTGTATACATATCTGTGAGAAAGTATGTTCCACAGTTATGATGATAGAGTTTTGGGTCGTAGTCTGTCGCTTTAGAAATGGCTACTCCCAGACAGTCTTGCCAGTTCACAATTACTCCATTTGTTCTTTACCACCTTTTGTTTAACTTTAAAATCTCTTCTTTTTTTTCCCCCCATTTTGTACCAAATCATGTGAGTTAACTCGCTGTGGCAACTTCAGACTAATAAACTAATCGGGACGAAGCAGAAAGTCAAAAAACAAATGAAATAAACATGAGAAACGACAATGAAGAGAATCGATAGGTAGAGATGGAGATAGAGAGACCTGCGGATTGCTGCAAGTAAGCCAGAAATGATGACCAGGCTAACAGTAAGGTTCTTTGTGCCATGATATTACTATACTTTATATACTTTCACATAAAGCTACAAAAACTGAACATTTTACAAGCTGCTGATGTCAAAGACCAAACAAGCACCTTTACGTTGCATTACTCATCGATAGTTTCAATTGAATGTGCTGAAAAGTTCTTTGCGAATGCTCCTTGTCAGTGCTCTTCATCAACTGAACTTCACAGTGATCAGTTGCCACTTTCAACTGGTTAGTTATGGAAATGTGTCCCAAGTCAAACTGCAAAGAAAAAGTCTGTTTTTTTCCCCCAGTTTGAAGACATTTATTGTTAAATACTGTCCAATATAAATGTTAATAGGATGGTGAATACAAAAGTGGTTTCTTTTGCAGAAAGGCAAGATGAATTTTTCCAATAAACACCATGTGGTTGCACTTTTTCTTTTTTCACTTCAGGAACATGATGTTCCCAATTGCTTTTGCTGCTGCGTGTGAACAACTGAGCGTGCCTTTCATTGGATTGAAATGAATACCCTTTTTGTGTCACATTAGACTTCCACAGACACCATTAAGATGGTAAAACACAGTTCTTTGGTCATATATTTTAGTGTTTAAATGTAAACCAAAGCATCACGTCAAGAAAATAAGGTATTTCTATTTGGGTCACTTTTTTGACTTAGGTACGTACCGACTGTCATTTCTCTCTCTACAAAATAAAAATGGGTTGAGATTTACAAATGTAACACTACACTGAAACAACACATTTTGAACTGAATTGCATTTAGGTGGATGCTTTTGAACTGGTTTGGTTTATGGGCAGGTTTGTATCATGATCATTACATGCGATTGATAGCTGCACTTCTGCTTTTCTGAAAAATAGCTCAAGTTCGGAAAAAAAAGTGTTATTCAAATGTGCATGTTTTCAACCTTCCACAACACTTGTCAATAATGAACCGCCAACAATTGAGTACTCCAAGCTGAATTATTACAGGAACTATTTTTTCAGATGCAGCAGAAGAACAACATGATGGGACAATTGACTGAATCAACACAAATTGATACTGTGGCTATGTTCTTGCTGCTACATTGGTCTCGGAGATGTTGCACAATAAATGACATGACTACGGGAGCTGCTACAGATGAGACATCGTTGAACCACACTTGGCACCACAGTTACGGGACATCAGAGGGGAGCACAGTTTGGAGAAATACAGCACAGACATGTTGATTACATACGTACATACGAGTACAACACTGACACGGTAAACAGGAGAGAACAAAGTTGTGCCAATGCTTGCTCAGGCAACGTCAAGTTTATGTCAGCCCAATTTCTTCCAAAACACTCCGTGGGGCCTCTGCCTCCTGTAGATAGAGAAGAGATATCACATAGGCATGAACCTTTCTCAAATTCAATTAAAATGTATTACGGGTGAAAGTTCAATACAAGATACTGAACCGTCTCAACTTCCAGCTCATCAGTACGACACTCATATTAGCCATTATTTGCAGAGGATAAAGAATGTGACTCAGAACTCATATATTACCCGTCTACATTTGTTGTTGCGCCGCTCATGTTCAATCCGTAGCATAGACGCTAGTTAACAATAGCATTCCAATTTGTTGGACATTTAAGCATTTATTTTTAAGTTTTTTTTTTTTTTTTTTTTAAATAACAACTGTGATTCTTTATGTTCAGCTAAACAGTCGTGAACTCTCAAGATGGTTCATTCGCATCTAAATACACCACTGAACGCAGTTTATTCTTGTGCAGGGTATAAAGTATCCTGGGAAGATAACGGTGCCATTTTTATGTTGAGTACTATTTCAGTCATCATTGTATTTTCCGCTCTTTAGCATAAGAGGAACAACAGTTTAGCCTACAAGTCCACTGCTCAGTTGCTTTGCAGCTCTGGTTTTGGGTGCACGCGTGTACCTCCTGCAGCAGGTCTGCTTGCTCGATGGCTTTCAGCACATTCTTCTTGGAGGTTTCCTGGGCTTCTCCGCCCAACAGGAATTCATCAAGGATGAAGTAGGCCTTCTCAAAGTTGAAGATGATATCCAGCTCACACACCTACGAGGACACAAGAATCACAGTCGGTGAGGTTAGGTTTAAAGTTAGTGCTCATACTGAACATTGGGTGTGGCATATAAGAGGAAACTCACACTGCCAAAATACTTGTCCAACAACTCCACATATCTATGGATGATCTCCAGGGTGATCAACTCATTGTCCTGATCCTCCACCGCACAGCAGAAATATAGACTGGCATATCTAACACGCACACGTGCACACACGCACGCACACACACACACACACACACACACACACACACACACACACACACACACACACACACACACACACACACCAGAAACAGTTGTAATTCTCAAAAACAAGGGCGAGTTTTCATTACCACAGCCGATGTTTCATATGATTTCTTGCATTTTTAAACAGGTAGATATTGCTTCATTTGGAACCAACTGAAAGAAATAAAGATGATGCTCCGAATAGCAAAAACCTGTAATGAATTGAGGTTTATAATTGCATATGCATGCCACATGATGGTGGCAAAGCACTACACGAAGCTGCTCATTATCACAATTGTGAACCATCTCTTTGTGATGTCATCTTTGCAACCGATTTAAATGTGGCTGCTTTATTTCTCGTTTAGTTGTCATGATAGTGGGCACACATGAAGAGTGCCTTTGTTTTTTAATGGCTGGAGCACAAGGCTCTTGCACAAATATTCCGTTTTTTGTTTTGTTTTGTTTTTTTAAACCATAGCCATTGATTGTTGAGCAGAGGGGGTGTTTCTGGCATGCCCAACTCAACAGAAGGTGAGCGCAAAATACCAGAGCTCTAAGTGGCTGGCAATAGCTCTGGCACAATATGAAAAACGATATTCAAGCATGAACAATTGCTTATCCTTAAATAGAGAGGATGTGGTCTTTTTTTTTTTTTTTTTTAACTTGATGCTTCTTAAATTCAATTGTCTTTTAGTGAGGGCAATGAGCATACTAGTACATTTATCTTAAGATGGATATGAAGTATAATCAAATAAAACACTAAAAATGGCTTTCCATAGTGACCAGTTGATGTAGATCCGTTATTCTGAGCATGACAAAAAACATGGATTCTCACAGGAAGAGCGGATTTTTGGGATACTGTTTATGTATTGAATGTTATCAGATTGCGCAGGTATACCTAGTGTTATAACTAACCTCTTGTAAACAATCTTCAGGTCCCTCCACTCCAAGAAGCTGCACATTTTGGGCTTCCTGGCCAGGATGGTCTGAACCAGATCTCTGGAGATCTTCTTCCTCTCCTTGTCGGAGAGAGGCAAGTACCACTTCTGAAGGCGTAGCTTTCCCTGGCGGCTGAACAGCAACATGAACTGCATCTGAAGGAGTTAAGTTACACGTCAAGAGTCATGAATGAGCAGGAATTAATCATTAATAGGTAAAGGTTCCCGTGACCCTTGTGAGCATAAGCGGCTCAAATAATGGATGGATGGATGGATGGGTAGGTAGGTACACTGCTTAACATAAATGAATACATACGCATTGAAAAGTAAGAATTTTACCCATTTCTGATTTGACACACTTGTTGTTGAATTCCATAAAACAATACATTTTAAAGGTGAATTTAGCTGTGCTCGACTTTCATTGAGTGTGCTTTTTTTTAATGATGACTTTTTTTAGACTGTACTCACAAACCTTACATCAGTAGAAGTACTTAAATTTGTGTTTAAAAAATACGAGAGTCTATGATAAAAGTAGAAATACTAATTCCTTTACTTGAGTAAATTGCTCTGAAATGTTCTTTAGTACAAAAGCAAAAAAAAAACGTAACTTTGAGCCTTGCTAGGCACCACTGTATCTGCAATGAATGTGTTTATTTTAGTCACGACTCAGTCAAAACATATTTTGCTCAACTCAATTAGGTAACATTCAATTATGTAGAGTCCTGGTTTATTCCTATCAATTTCCGTTGCATCAATGGAAAGTGCCAAACTTTGAAAATTCTCAGTATTTTGCTGCTAAACAGAAATCAATTGTCAGTTAATGCAGGATTAATTCATTCATTTGTTCGTTCGTGCGTCTCACGACAAACACCTGTGACGCTTCAGTGAAAAGTTTCATTTCGGCTCATATACGATTCCTCTGCTAAAAGGATGGCAACATCAGCAAGCAATGTCTCACTTCTCCCCCTCGCCACTACGTTCATCAAGCTTCAATCCACTGCAAATAAATCGTGTCCCTTTTACCTTGGTGTAGTCGCTTGGACGATCGCTGAGATGTGGAAGATCACACAAAAACACACATACAAAAGACAAACGTGCTTTAGTTTCGTGACAGACTAGCAAGACTAACAGTGCCTCATTTCATCCTGCTAGTTGTTAGCAAATATTAGTGAGGCAGCAACCAGCTCAAAGTCGCACTGATTGGACAAAAAACTAACAGAGTCGCATTGTGATTGGCTGAAACGTACCGTTATTACTTACGTTACAAGTCAGCATATTTCTTTTATCATATATCTATATCTATATCTATATCAATCAATCAATCAATCAATCAATCAATCAATCAATCTATCTATCTATCTATCTATCTATCTATCTATATATATATATATATAAAATATCTCGGATTCTGAAACACACACACACACACACACACACACACACACACACACACACACACACACACACACACAACGGTTTATCTCCTTTCTACCCTGCTTATTCTCATTCGGGTCGCGGGCGTGCTGGAGCCTATCCTAGCTGCCTTCGGGCATTAGGCGGGGTACACCCTGAACTGATTAACTGATCGCCAGCCAATCGAGGGGGGACACATAGACAAACAACCATCCGCGAATTAGTTTATATCAGGGTTTAGTCGTCATCTTTCGTGAAAAATATAGAAATGAAACAAATGACTCGTTTGTCAAAAATGTTGGAGCCTAAATTGTGCTCCAATTCTGAAATGATTGGATTCCGGTAAGCATTGGGTGCAGAAGGACTCTGAACATGAACGGTTACGTCAACGCTGACAATAAAGTCATTTAGCCCCATCTGTTGACGAAAACGTGTAGTTACACGAAGGTGCATTTTTTTCCCCTTCCCCTTTCGGTCTACATGCGACAGAGCCTCATTTGTGACAACCAACCACTGCCTTTGACGTCTTCGCTGTTTTTGCGTCCGTTTATGTCAATAATATCAAAAAGCCAGGTGGATGCTCTTCGGTAGGAAAGCGTAGCAAAGCCGTTTGAAGAGGGGAGAGTGTGACGACGCCTGCTCAGGATGGTTCACTGACTGCAGTGCAGGGGTGGCTTGTTGGAGCGTCTTCGTACCGTGATCTGCACATTAAACATGTGACGTAGGGCTTTTTCGGACATAACCAGACTGTGAAGCGAGGATGAGGAGCCGCAGTAATTCGGGAGTGAGGCTGGATGGATATGCCAGGCTTGTCCAGGAGACTATTCTGTGTCACCAGGTACTCAATACGTGTTTGCATTTGAAAGTTCTTGCCAAAATCGAGTTTGAGATTTGGACAACAACAGAAACAGTGATTCTGAAAATGTGGTACTAGTACCACTAGTGGTACGCCGGTTCCCTCATGTGGCATGTGAAAGAATTACTGCCTAAATACTACCCAATTGTTGTTAACTTTTAAATTCAACATTTGTATTGAATTTTTATGTGCGATGCGTTTTCATTGAATCATTATTTAAGTACATTTTTAATTTTACAGTTTTTAAGTGCAGTGTTACAACAGTATAATTTTACAGTAGTTGACAAATGAATTTAAACATCTTTCTCGTTTTCTATGAACACTGATATACTGTACCTCGCTCCTGTGGTTATATGTTCGTATTCATGGTGGTATTTGGAGAGCTAAGTATTTTTTCCCGTCGTAAAATTTAAGAATGACTGACAAAGATGATTAAGAAATGTTTGTTTTAATGGGCAGGGATATTTTAGTTATAGAAAACGTCATTTTTTGAAAGGTATAGCTACTATATATTTTCTAAGCTTTTAAAATTTTATTATTATTGTTATTATTATTATATTGTGTTTATGCAATACAAAACAATACATCCTGATTTATATAGCGCTTTCACAACAGCTGTAACACAGCGCTTAACAAAACAGTTAACACAAAGTAAAATAAACACAACACATAACATAAAACACGGAGAATCGTGCAATCCTAACCACTTTTCCCTCATACGCTTTGTTGTTTAAAGCAAATGTTTGAATCATGATTCAATCAAAATGTATTGCACATGAAAGTTACATAAAAAAACAGCAAATAAATGTTTGAAAACAAACGTTTCGAAAAGATTGAATGCAAAGTTTAAGTTGAATACAACTCAACTGGACTCAACCTTTGTACTCAACTTGATCAAACGCAATATTTAAGACACTAACATTATGAATTGGGAATTTCTCCATTGCGAGACTAATAAAGTTTTTCTTATCTTATTATGCACAGTTTGAACATTTATTCTGTGATTCTTGCGCATAGCACTAGAGGAAGCCCGCGCACCAATAGTGATACTTGTACCACACTTTGAGAAGCACAGCTGTCAATACAGTATAACTTTAGGGCATATACGCAAATGTACAAAGAGTCATTAGCAATATAAAGTGTCAAGTGAAGCAGATCAAATCAAATTCATTGTGCAATTCTGCCCACATGCCACTTTATTTTGGACATTCACCAAATCTAATGAGATGCAGAGTCAAGTAAGATCTTTAAATGTGTTCTGGTATTTGGTGCAATGCAAATTGACAAAATATAACTTTATTCATGTGAAACAGTATATAAGTGACACTAAATATTAGTTAAAAATAGAATATGTATATTATTTTGATTGAAACAAGTGCATTAGAATTTTCCTTGAATTGACCCACATTGGTTAATCCAAAGTCTTCCCAACAATTTGGCCAAAACAGTGTTTAAAGGTCAGCTATCGGTTGTGGGAGTAAATATTTAGGGACGTGCTGTGTGTTTGTTTGCATCGACAAATCCGGATGTTCTGTTGTCCCTTGAGGTTCAGACTTCACCAGTGTGAAGTGCATCGAAACAAACATGGGCAAAGGTCAACCCTGCTGTAGATTGAGGCCTCCTGCCTGGGACTCGGCCCTTGAAGCACGTTGGACACGTCTGCTTTGTACTTATGCCGCTTATGCCACTTCCCCCAGCCCCTATACTGTATTCCTCTCTGCTGACACAGTTCCATAATTGATCATTTTCCTTTATTTGCCTTGTAAGAGGCTCGTATCTGTTAGGGAACTAGAAAACATCCGCCCTGTGAAGATTTGCAGTTGAAACTAATAGTCTTTCAATGCAGGAATTCAATAATTAGAAAAAAAGAAATCTGCATGACTGTATGTATTTTCATTCATTCATTCATTTCCTTTTTGGAAAATCTACAATGAAGTAGCAGTGTGTTATTTTTGTTATGCAAGATACTATTGCCTTCTTAGCTCCGTGTATCACTGAAGCAAAGTCTATCAGATTCAGTGCAAATTAATGCAGGGCAAGAAAAACCCTGCAGTCATTTACTTACGTAATTGTTGTAGCTGCGGTTTGTTGTACTTGAAATCCATCTTGAGGTCTATGAGCTAGTATGCTCTTTCTCCTCACTCGTAGTGCACTTCAGCCCACTAGTAGAATTACTACTAACTAGAATTTTTTTTCCACTACTAATTTCACATTTGGCCTACTAGTTTGCAATCAAACCTGACTAGTAAACTAGCAACATAACAAAACCCAACTAGAAGGCATGTGATTTACACTAGTAGCCTCGCGGACCCACTATTAGCACCAAAATGGCCACCAGTATATAGTTTTGACTCACTAGCGAAATGCCTTACTAATATGTCAAAATTGTCCTACTAGTGTGCAGAAATGTAACATACTAGTGAAAGGAAGTGGAAAAGAAAACATTACGACTACGACACCATTGTTCTCCTAGTGCATGCTAACCCTAGTGTACTAGTATACATGTTGCCTTCACTAGTAAGACAAATCAGCTTACAAATAGAACAAGTAGGGCACACTAGTAAAATAACTATGGTGAGCAAGTAGAACAGCTGTGATTTCGTATTCACATTTTTACTGGCCTACTAGTACACAATTAAACCTTACTAATACTTTGTAATTAGTCAGTAACACACTAGTAGCCTTTTCTATTGTAGTAGTACCAAATTGGCACTGGTAGTTTTGCCTCTTTAGTAACATGTAGTTGTCCTACTTTTACGCCAAAATTGTCCGGCTACTAGTGCAGAAATAGAAGAGAGTAGTGGAGAAATATTTACCTCATGTAGTAAGACGGTTATTCTAGTGCGCTCAAGTCCAACCCTTAATATCCAGCTCGAGGTTCATGTACTAGTATGCTCTTTGTCCATCCTTGTAGGACAACTTTGGCATACTATGAGGACAGCCACATTGCTGGTGGCACAAAATTGTGTACTAGTTGACCTGCATGCTCCTCGTAGTTCTAAAGTGAAGCCCAAGATGTTAACGACTAGAGCTAGTAGAATTTTAGGATGTCACTCGTACTAGTAGTAGCATGCAGAACAACTAGAGCAGGGATGTCAAACTCAATTTTGTCGCGGGCCGCATTGTAGTTCCCATTTCCCTTGGAGGGCTGTTATGACTGTGAAACCCTATCAGTAAGTCAGGAATAATGGTTTATTCAACTATTGTTTAAGTAACTCCAATGAGGGGTTTGGAAACAAGAAAATGCCTACAATATCTCACTTATTTATTACATATGAGATGTGGAAATTTTGGAGCACATTTTTGCGAGCATCATGGAAGTTGACTGGAAGTTGACATGTTTGATTTGCTTTTGCGGGCCACATAAAATGATGTGGCGGGCCGAATCTGGCCCCCGGGCCTTGAGTTTGACACCTATGAACTAGAGTATAGTTTAGCCGTATTAATAACATGTAGTTGTCCCACCCATACAGTTCTACTGGAGCACGCAAGTCATTCTACCAGTGTGCTGATTTTAATTGTCTTCCTAGAGTGGCTCTGTCAACTAATAAACCTTTCAGGAGGCTTTCAAGGCCATTCTTCTGCCTGGTATTGATTTTTGTGATGTAAATATGTATGTGTGTGTGTGTGTGTGTGTGTGTGTGTGTGTGTGTGTGTGTGTGTGTGTGTGTGTGTTTCAGAATCCAGTGTCAGGGCTCCTGCCTGCCAGTGCCCAGAAAAAGGATGCCTGGGTGAGAGATAACGTGTACAGTATTCTGGCCGTGTGGGGGCTGGGCATGGCCTATCGCAAGAATGCTGACCGGGATGAGGACAAGGCCAAGGCCTACGAACTGGAGCAGGTGTTTGTGAAAGCCAGTAGTAGCCATTCCTCTTTTGTTTCACCTCCCACTTGCTTACTGTATATGGATGTTGGCTCAAAGTTTTTATTTTAGGTGCTTCTGTAGGATTCAATACAAGTCAATGTTACAGGGGCAAAAGATTACAAATGCACTGATCTTGTATTATAATCTTTTGACAGTACAGTATACAGATACATTGATTGATGGACAGATAGTTCAAGACTTTTGCAAGATAAATGTCAGGAAAAGCCTACTAAAGCAGCTGAGCATGATTTGGGGTGGTTTCAAGGCATTTTATGCAGTATGGTGTCAGATATCTTTTGACTCCCATCTAACATGCGTTTGAATGCGATTGCTGAACTCTCAGTCCGGCTACATCTCAATTATAAGAAGGTGTGCACAGTTTTGCAGCACATTATTCCAGTTGTTTATTTTTACTTCTCAATAAGATAAAAAATCGTGTTGTTCAGATTATAGGTCACATTAATGTTGTTCATTGTTTTGAAATGATTCATCTTGGTATACCTTTTTTTAATCACATCACACACATTTTAACACGGGTGTGTAGACTTTTTTTATCCATTCTATGCATGTGTGGATCTTCACCATAACAGTATGTTCATGGTCAGTTGAGTGGAGTTCAACTGCATTTCCTGTAATGTGCTGTCTTGACAGAGTGTGGTCAAACTGATGCAAGGACTTCTGCGCTGCATGATAAGACAGGTAAGACATGCCTCTGTTTGCGATTGACTCCTGGTCTTGTTCTTCTGTAACGACACCGCCTTGTTTGTTTTCAGGTTGCCAAGGTGGAGAAGTTCAAACACAGTCAGAGTACCAAGGATTGTTTGCATGCCAAATATGATACTCCCACTTGTGCCACAGTGGTGGGAGATGACCAGTGGGGTCATCTTCAGGTGGATGCCACCTCGATTTACTTGCTGATGTTGGCACAGATGACGGCCTCAGGTTTGGGGATTGGCTTTGTTTGCATGAGGTGTTCTCAGTGGTCAAAAATAACATTTACCACTCATGCACATGAAAGAATATTTCACTTACATGAAACCACTGTCAACACACAACAAAGAATCAACAAAAACAATTTTGCTCAACTAAAAGAAGTTTAACACTCACTCAAAAATTTGTAACGCTCAAAACACACACACACACAGACAAAAAAAAAAAAACTCTCGTACTACAAATATCACACCAACCAGGCCTCTCAACATCATCCAAACACACAAAAATTAGCTTCACACTCACTCAGTAGACTTTCGCGGACACACACACACCAAAAATCTCAAACTAAAAACAATAACTATAATATTCTTTGATTTTTCATGCGCACTAAAAATCCATCCACAACCAAAAAATGCAACACACACCAAAAACACTCTCCCTCACATTGGAAAATTCATTCATTCATTCATTTTCCGATCCGCTTTATCCTCACAAGGGTCGCGTGGGTGCTGGAGCCCATCCCGGCCGTCTTTGGGGAGTAGGTGGGGGACACCCTGAACCGGTTGCCAGCCACTCGCAGGGCACAACATTGGAAAATATCACACACGTATATCAAAAAATTTTCCCAAACAACAAAAAACAATCTCATTCATACGAGAAAACCTCCCATACTCACCCCCCAAATTTTCACACACACCTAAAAACTCAATCATACCAAAAAAAAAAAACCCCACAAAACCTCTTTTGGTCAACAACCTCTCTGTTAAGATAAAAAAAAAAAATTCTAACTGTGAATGTTTTTTTGTTGTGCGTCAAGTTTTTTTGATCCATGTGAGTGGTAAATGCTATTTTGCAACTTTTTTCGTGTTCATGTTTAAATGCCTCAATGTTCTGTGGACATCACATTATAGACCCTCCAAAAAATGTGTGATCACGCAGGTCTTCGTATCATCTCAAACTTGGATGAGGTGGCTTTTATCCAAAACTTGGTCTTCTACATCGAGGCTGCATACAAGGTTGCGGTAAGCATCATGATTTTGGGAAGAGAATGTGGAGAAATTGAGACATTTTGAACCAAGGCCAGCTGCCTTCTTTCAGGATTATGGCATGTGGGAACGAGGTGACAAAACCAACCAGGGCATCCCCGAGCTCAATGGCAGCTCTGTTGGAATCGCAAAGGTATTTTAATTGCAAATTAGAATTACAGTGAACCCTGCATATTTGTGATCTGGCACACATAGATTCTCTGGGATTTTTCGAGGGGGAACCGATTCGCCTTTTTTCCCTCATTCACTATTTCTGTGCCATTAGTCCCAATTTGAAACAATTTGAAGTAAGTTGAGGCACTTCATTCAAACAAAAGTAGTCATTTGCCGCCAGTTTGTGCCATCTCTAGGCAATGACAAACCCTTTTGAAGAAGGGGTGCCTCATATATTCATAGATTTTGTTCGTGGGAGGGTTTACTGTATTTACACTCACCAATCAGTTCTCTCGGTCAGTGTACAAACTTTATATAGCTGAGGCACATATTTTACTTTTGAAACATCTCATGGAACATCACAAAACAAAAGTGTCACAAAAAGTGTAAACACAGATTCATTATGTACCTTCTGCTATCTAGTGGACAATTATTTAACTGTTCTGCATGTCACCATATGCCACTGGCATAGATAGATGAACAATACAGTATATTATTTGTGCATTGTTTGGGAATTACTGCATTAGGTACTGCACACTCAAGTACAATCCAAACCAAACCAAGGTATGCATGTGTTCTTTGTTTTGTGGGCTTCAGGCTGCTCTAGAGGCTATCGATGAGCTGGATCTTTTTGGTGCCCACGGTGGCCCAAAGTCTGTCATCCATGTTCTTCCTGATGAAGTGGAACACTGCCAGGTACAATATACCTTCAACCTTCCAAGCATGTACAAGTATGGACAGTTATTTATTCGACATCCTTGATATCCATTGTAAAGTACTACTGTATGAACATAGTGTATGTAAGATTTGGGGGTGGCCAATGGCCCTGTATCCCACAAGACTTGATCCACCCCTGCACTGAATAGTACCTGAATCCCCTTGCCAAAACAAGAGAGGGCCGTTTTTCGAACTGTTAGTGTGGAGAAATTCATACAGTAGTGGGAGGCATGGGAAAAAAGAAAGTCATACTTGTTCGACAAGTGTGCTTAGTTATCTTACGAGCGAGGACAAAGAACATACTTAGTGTATGGACCGTAAGATGGATATCAAAGTATCACATAAATGTTCAAACAGCGTTCCATACGCAGAGGGCTGGTGGGTGTGTGCCTCCACTGCTGTGATAGATATCAAAGTAAAAATCTTCTGAATCGCCTCTTTTGACACGCTTCAGTCCATCCTGTGCTCCATGCTGCCCAGAGCTTCAACTTCCAAAGAGATAGATGCCGGCCTCCTGTCTGTTATATCTTTCCCCTCGTTTGCAGTGGAGGATGCAGAATTGGTGGCCATCACCAAGTCGGAAATCATCGGGAAATTGCAGGTACTATTTAAGACCGCATTTTGTGAACACTATTTAGAAATGGTGTATTTTTGTAGTCTCAACCACTGTGCTGTGGCACATTTGTGGGAAATGATCCAATTTCTCTTGGATCCCAAAAAATATTTTTTATTCGCTACGAATAATGCATCTTTCTATGCCAGCGATGTAAAGTGACAGGCTGAACAATGAAATGCTCTTCCACTTGATGACAGCAGGTACAATTAACTGGTAACCACACATTTCCATTCAACAGAATAGTACCTTTGTGTTAGAAAAAAAAAAAAAAAAAAAACAGGATTAATTTCACAATATGTAAACTTGTGGATAAATTGAGATGAGACCATTATTTCAGTATATGTACTTTTTTTTTAGTCCTTTTTCTTTATGGGGTTCGACTGTATGTAGACTCTGTATCTTGGACCAGTAAAGGTACACTGTATTATCCTAAAGAAATGTTGCTAACCTTGTATTCTGTGTCAGGGACGCTATGGTTGTTGCCGCTTCATCAGAGATGGATATCATTGTCCTAAAGAGGTAAGACTTACAGCAATCTTTCATATGAAGCCTAAATATTCCAAGAATTAGTCATGTCACTCCAGGCACTATTACATAAAACACTGAAAGTAGAAGAGTGCATTTTTTTTCCTGGCAGCGTATCATCTCATTGTTTTATTTTCATCAAATTTATATGACTTATATGACTTAAAGTTATTTTATTAGAACTCAATGAATTGCAGTAGTGCACCTCTGTAGTGAATTGTAGCGATGGGAAAACTAACCTTTAAGATGCTGAACCAGTTGTTGTATTTGTTTTTTTTTTTTTTGGACTCCTCTAGATGGCACTGTC
The DNA here is from genome assembly GCF_001891065.2 of Hippocampus comes. Classification (NCBI taxonomy): domain Eukaryota; kingdom Metazoa; phylum Chordata; class Actinopteri; order Syngnathiformes; family Syngnathidae; genus Hippocampus; species Hippocampus comes. The sequence goes on from NW_017805824.1 coordinate 4,564,800, forward strand.
TGTTCAACATAGGGCTGAAAGCACATAGACATTCTTAAACCCCTGTCTTTAAAACAACAGTGCCATGTAGAGGAGTCAAAACATACAACTGGTTCATGAAGCATCTTGAAGCTTCATTTTCCCATCACGAGTGAAAAAAATATTTTGTCCTATCACCCAGGACCCAACCCGGCTGCATTATGATCCTGCTGAGCTGAAGCTATTTGAGAATATTGAATGCGAGTGGCCCGTCTTCTGGACCTACCTCATTCTTGATGGTATCTTTACAGGAGACCAAGTGCAGGTAAGAAAGACAACCTCGCTACTTTAATGATGAAAAAAAAAATATATATATATATATATATATTATTTTTTTCTTTTTTTATGACTGGGTGCGCTTGTAGATTAATATTGGACAAAACTATTGTGTGTTGTGTTTAGGTGCAGGAGTACCGTGAGGCACTGGAGGGCATATTGATCCGGGGGAAAAATGGCATCAAATTGCTGCCTGAACTTTATGCTGTACCAACTGACAAGGTACATTGCTCCACTGAGATAGATAGATAGATAGATAGATAGATAGATAGATAGATAGATAGATAGATAGATAGATAGATAGATAGATAGATAGATAGATAGATAGATAGATAGATAGATAGATAGATAGATAGATAGAACTTTATTCAATATCGAGGTCCAGTAACTAGTACACTCTTTGTCCTCATTTGAAGAATATTTCAGCACAACACCCAACAGTTTTGTTTCCTCTACAGTTTGACATTTTTACACACTAGTAGGACAACTAGAGCATAATTGAACAACTGATACTTTGAACTGGATCTGGGTCTAGATTCATGTTCTTGTATGCTCTTTTTTCTCTCCTGAAATAAATACCAATGACTAGTAGAACAAAGTCCACTACTGCCTTCCAATACTGAATAACATTTCTCCACACAGGTAGGACTTTGGCCTACTATTGAGACAACTACATGTTGTTCCTTCTACCAGTAGTGTCCAGGGAAGGTAGTGCATGACACATGCTGAACGCTCAGGCCTCGTAGTGTTACTAGTTCAGCAGCGCAGAAGTGGTTTAATTGCATGGTATCAAAACTGAAGTGGCACCAGGAGTCAAACAAACCGTAATTAAAAGCCATTCTAACAGTGTGGGGAATTGTCTTATTTGTGTGGGCAAAGAGCATCCTCGTACATGAACCTTAACCTGGATGTAGGGATATCCACTAAATCCTCAAACAGCCTTCCATTAATTGTCCCCTTTTTCTGTCTCTTTGTGTTTATACTTGAGATCGATTATGATTATTATCATTCAATGTGGAAGTGTGAAGCTGTATGTGATTGTAGGTGGAGGAGGAGTACAGCAACCCGCACTCTGTGGACCGAGTAGCCATGGGCCAGGTCCCTCACATGTGGGGACAGTCGTTGTACATCCTGAGCTGCCTTTTGGCTGAGGTAGCTGGACGTAGCATAGAAGCCATGGCACCGCTTGTGTTGTTAACTGCTACACTCATTTGTTGATGCAGCCAAACTTAACGCATGTGCATTCTGTTTGAAGGGCTTTTTGGCACCAGGAGAGATCGATCCTCTCAACAGGAGGTTCTCCACAAATTTAAAGCCTGATGTTGTAGTTCAAGGTTGGTTTGAGGTGGAAATCTTTGTCCTCATTCGTAAGAAAACATAGCACACTAATAAATTGACATGGGTGTGTCTTACTACCAATGTTTTATTCTGTCACTGCCTTCCACTACCATATGACATTACTGCACATTAATTGGACACATTGTGCATACTACTAGGACATGTTGCTCATAAGGAAACTACTTATGGGCACTTTGGCTAGTCAGGTCCAGCAGACTACTAATGCATGACACATGCCTACTCATTGGGCCTAATAGTGTTACTAGCGTAGTACTGTAGTTTACCCGTAATGAGTAATAGTAGGGGAAAGTCACAGTCATAGTGAAAAGAAAACATTACTAGGATGATGCAGTCATTCTACTAGTGCACTGGCAAAAAAAAAAGTGGACTGGAACATGAAACTGGATATCAAGGATATGGAATAAATGTCGATACAAAAGTTTTTTTAAAACTTGTGTTTGTGTCAGTTTGTGTCTTAGCAGAATCGAAGGACATCCAGAAGTTATTGAATGAGCATGAGATAAAGGTCCAAATGTTGTCCGAGGTTCTGCCAATCAGGGTCCTGCCTGCTCGCATCCTGAGCCACATTTATGTCCGACTGGGTACTCAAATGCAAACAAAATACTGTTTTCTTTCTTCTTTCAAAGTGGTCAACTGTATGCTGATCCTATTTTCCTGTGTCAACGCCACAGGGAATTGCAAGAAGCTGAATTTGAGTGGCAGGCCCTACAGACACATCGGAGTTTTGGGAACATCCAAATTTTATGAGATCAGGAACCGCTCATACATATTCACCCCTCAGGTACAACAAGCTTCCTCTTGAAGATTCCGTCATTCCCCTTCGGTTGTTCTGTTGTCAATCCTTTCTTCTTCTATGGTGAAGTTTCTGGATCAGCACCATTTCTACTTGGCCCTGGACAACCAGATGATCGTGGAGATGTTGCGTACAGAGGTGGCCTACCTCTCCTCCTGCTGGAGGATGACAGGACGACCCACCTTGACTTTCCCCATCACCCGCAGCATGCTCGGTAAAGCACAAAGTACAACACCCTTCATTGCATGTGAATGTAAAGAAAACGAGCAGAAATTTCAAATGAATTAATGAGCTATTAAAGCCTATTATACTTTTTAACATGTAAAAGGACAGAAGAACAGCGGATGCCAAGCAAATATGCTCCCTTTTCTTATGTGTGGTGGGAGAGTTTTTGGGGGGCACTGTGAGAGGTTTTTTTCCTCACTCTGTGTGTATGTGTGTGTGTGTGAGAGTGTTTTTTGATGACCATGAGAGTTTTTAATTGTGTGAGAGGGAGTGGCGGCTCTAGACAGTTTTACCTTGGGTCGCGTGGGGGGAGCAGGTTGTTCAGTTGGGAGGGCGGAGGTTATAACTCTTCCCTCCCGTGCACACACATGCACAAACGCATTTCAAATGCAGTTTTCATCACTTTATTTGTCATGATTAGGTTTTCATTTTACAACTATCTCATTTTCCCAGTTGACGATGGAGATGCAATTGATCCATGTATCCTAGCAACGCTGAGGAAGCTGCAGGATGGCTATTTTGCGGGCTCAAGGTCTGTTTCCTCATGCTTCACACATGGGGGTGTAACTCTGTTGAATAATTAGAATTTAGACCACTCACCCCAAAAAAATCATAGTAACGGTCTTTCTCGTGAAGTTTCAAGACAAACTAAAATGGATGTAACCTCTTACGGGTGAACTGAATTCACCCTACTCATAGCTTTTGATTCCACATGTCCAACTGTTCATATGGAGGGACAAGAAGAGTCAAAGAAAGGCAGGGAAGTGGATGTCCCTGGAAAGTGTCATGGATCAGACACCTGTTATGAATTTTGCCGTTTCAACTCCCAACTTTGAACAGTTGGGCAGTCAAAAGATGACAGAATCTTCAAATAAGTTCACCCTTAAATTTTCTAGTGTATATTAGGTTCATCCTGAAATTTCACCCGAAAGCCCCATATCCCTAAATTTTTGTAAGTAGTGTTCATAAGATTTGGTGTGCTTTCAGGATCCAGATGTCGGACCTCTCCAGTTTACAGACCACTTCCTTTCACACTCGACTTAGCTTCTTGGATGAAGAAAACGACGACAGCTTACTTGAAGAGGATGAAGAGGAAGAGAAAGACTATGGAGAAGAATACAGCCAATGTGAACCTTCAGGTACATTATGGGGACAATATTCATTTTGATTTCGGATGTATATTAACTCCCATTAAAAGTTCCCACCTTTGAAAATTCCCCCATTTTTGCAAGCATCTATTTGAACGATCCAGGTGAATCCCTAACCAATTGTTTTTTTTTTTTTTTTTTTCTTCACTCTAATAGGCTCAAACGACATGTTTGATCAGTACCTCACGCAGCTCCTCCACAGCACCACCACCAGATGTCATCTTCCTCCCATCCAGGGCGGGGAACACCACGTGTTCAGTGCTGAACACACAACCAGAGATATCCTGTCTATGATGGCTCAGGTTCAAGGTCTTAACGTGCCCAGTGAGTTGGAGTTGTCTATTATTGCATTACCAACTGCAAGCATGCCCAGAAAAAGTCAGAATCAATCCCTGATAACAAAATGAACATTTGTTTGCTATTATGACTCCTTGAAATATTCCATATGAAAAAATAGTGAGGCACAAACTACTCATAGCAGGGGTGGGCCATGATCCAATTTAGGAGTGAAACAGAACAGACAAGTGCAGGCAAGAATGATCCTGATGTGTGCCTGGTGTGGACACATAGCCTAAAACAGGGGATTGATTACAAGCCCTCTGCATGCACCGCCAAGGGCAGGGATGAGTAATTTCCTGTAAATGCTGGAGGGGGACACCATTTTTACTAGTATGACAAAAGTGACAAAATGTATGATGGATGACAAAAAAGCAATTTTATGTATGGACAAAGTATGTGTATACTGTTCATGCAAAATATATGCACTTAATGTATAGTATTTCATTTTGACAATACAGTTTGTGGTGCATGTATAAAAGGTCCACGATCCTAACCCAACAACAAAGGGTTGGAAGCAAATAACAACATAACCACATACTGTGATTTTTTTTTCCCAGTGCAAAGCATTAGCTTGCATAAAAATTCAAGGATGGCACAAAACGGATGAACATGAAACCAACAAAAAGAACTCATTTTATGCATTTTTCACATAAAAATCAACTCACTCAAAATGGTAATATCTTGTAGTATCTTTGTCCTGCATGTCATTACAAATCCGTATAAAACAATTGGCCGACTCACGTAGTACTATAGGGCAGTAAAAGACTCTGCCCTACTCTGCAATGAATGTAAAGTGGAGTTGCTACTCTATTGCACTGTGTATATTACAACACACATATTTGTATGCTTTACAGAGTCTTCCATGTATCTACCTGTTGTCCCTCTCATGAACAAGCATCGCAAATCTCTCAACCTGTTGGAAGTTCCTCAGCCTGCCTCACATGCAAAGCAACACAAGGTAGTCACATATGCAAATTTTCGAATGACTTCACTTGACTGATTTCCCCCTCAATATGGGAAACCATTTGCGTATATATTTGAATCAATGTTGTCCAATTTATTGGACAAAGTGTCGCAGTGCAGCTGATCTCCACTTGCCGCGAGACGCCCAGGGCAACATGGATTTTGCAGTGCTGGTGAGACAGCTGAAGGAGTGTCCAACTCTGCAAGACCAAGCAGACATCCTTTACATTCTCTATATGATGAAGTAAGGAAAAAAAAAAGAAGCAATGATGGCAAAAGAAAAAAAAATCTGTCTACTTAAACGCTCTTTTGTGTTTGCTGGCTAGAGGAGCTGATTGGCTGGTTGAGGTGTCAGGTCCAGGCCATGGTTGGGTGAGTGTCCGCACCCTATTGGAGGAGCTGTATGTGCAAGCTGGAGCCTGCAAGGAATGGGGTCTCATCAGATACATCTCGGGAATACTGCGCAAGAGAGTGGAGGTCCTCGCTGAGGTCAGGAAATACAATTTTAGGCTATCATAGCAGTGAAATTAAGTTAAGGCCTTTTCAAACTGCACTTGGTCTTCTTGATGTTCACAGCAGGACAGTGTGTGTGTGTGTGTGTGTGTGTGTGTGTGTGTGTGTGTGTGTGTGTGTGGGTGTGTGTGTGTCCCTGTGCGCGCGTGTGCGGTAATGGCCGATCACGAAAGTTGATTGGCTTGAAAAGTAGACCTTTGGTCAAAAAAAGTTGGGCACCCCTGATCTATAGCAACAGTGTTCAAATGAATACTGTTCTTAAAAAATTCGATTCAATATGATAATAAATACAACATTATTATTTGTGTGTTGCACAGGCCTGCACAGATCTTATTTCCCACCACAAGCAAATTACCGTGGGTCTTCCTCCTGAACCCAGGGAAAGAGTCATCACAGTGTAAGTCAAAGTTGCTAAAAACTGACAGTTGGTGTTTGAATTGTTCACAATAATAATACTAATAATCATCATCATCATCATAATACATTTTATTTGCATATGCTTTAAAAAACACTCCACATACTTTACATCGTAAAAGACAATGAATAATTTAAAAAAAAACAGAACAACAAATTATTTATAATTTTATCTGTGGTTTTATTGTTCTTGTTTTGATTGTAAAGTGTCCTTGAGTGTTTTGAAAGGCGCTTATACATGTAATGTATTATTATTATTATTATAGGCATAAGACGAAATAAAAAAATAAGATACTCGTAATATTAAAAACAATATGGGTGCCTTGAAGGTGATGGGAAGAGTTTTATACTGGATTCATTGTTGGATGGGGAGTCAGTGTAGGTGTTGATCCCTGGTGCGGGAGTGGGTGAGGAGACGGGCATCATGATTTTGGATGTATTGAGGTTTATTGAGGGTTTTTGTGGGTAAACCCTAAAGGATGCTATTGCAGTCTTCTAGTTGTGAGAGTGACTGATCAAAGATGATGCCACGGTTACCGATATGAATGGGAGAGCCGTCAATAGAAAGTGAGAAGCCAGGACAGAATGTGTGAAGTGATTTTGGGTCGATGATGAGGATTTCTGACTTGTTGCTATTTTTGTTAGTTTGAGGAAGTTGGTCTGCATGCAGCTTTTTATGTCTAAAAGGCAGTTGATCATGGTAGAATGAGTGGCAGCAGTGTCGGCGGAGATTTAGAGATGGGTGTCATCAGTGTAGCAGTGGAAATTGAGAGCTTAGTGGCGTATGATGTGACTAAGAAGAAGTATGTAAAGGATAAAGAAAAAGGGGCCAAGCATGAGCCTTGGGGGACACCTTGGGTGACTGGGGCTGAGATTTATCCTGATGAACTGGTGGCGGTTGGTGAGGTATGATTTTAACCAGGAGAGAGTAGTGCCAGTGATGTTAAGGGAGGACTCAACGACGGGTGAGGAGGTTGGAGTGAGTTATGGTGTCCAAAGCGGCTCTGAGGTCAAGTAAGGGAGTGTTGAGGGAGTGAGTGTCAGAGGAGAGGAGGAGATCGTTGATGATCATTTCTTTTCCAGTCCTCTCCCCCCTGAGGAGCTTAACGCTCTCATCTTTGAAGCCAGCGGTCAGGACATCAGTGTTGCTGTTCTCACTCAGGTGATTAGAGGGATGACATGTCAATTTTTTTTTCCCCCCTCCTGTGACAACTACTGTGAGACGTGTGCTGGTCTTGCAGGAAATCATGGTCTACTTGGCTATGTATGTGCGCTCCCAGCCCGCCCTATTTGGAGACATGCTCCGACTGAGAATAGGACTCATCATGCAAGTGATGGCCACCGAGTTGGCTCGCAGTCTGCGATGCTCTGGTAGGAATTTGCTTGCTTTCACACTTTGGCACAGACCCACCTGCACATTCATGTTAACTGGGGGGCAGCACACACCCTCCACCATTCCAAGTGCTTCTGATTGACGTGTGAGCATATGGACAATTCTCCGAAAGATTCCAATAAATGACCCTCAAATATCAAAACACTTTAGGTGAAACTGATAAGAGTGGATATTTTGTCATCATTATTCAAATACTGTATACGAATGTAGAAAAAAAAGGGGATTAGCAAATAGGGCGGTTACTTCATTCGGGGGGCAGCCCGGTGGTCCAGCGCGTTGACCTCACAGTGCAGAGGTACCGGGTTCAATTCCAGCTCTGGCCTCCCTGTGTGGCATGCTATTAATACTTTTTAAAACAACCTGTAGTTGATAATTATGATGAAGATATTCTTCATAAGAAGGAAAACTGGAAAGTGGAAACTGACCCAGACCATACCATGAAAAATGAACAATAACATAATGGAATTGTTTCAAAAAGGCTTCATTCCTTTGTAGGGGAAGAGGCCTCTGAAAGTCTGATGAGTCTGAGTCCTTTTGGCATGAAGAACTTGCTGCACCACATCCTCAGTGGCAAGGAGTTTGGCGTGGAAAAAAGCAGTGAGTTTTCAACTACTTTATCTGAGTGAGAGCAGCAGGGAGTCAACCCGCTATTGGATTTCATTAGTGTCTGTAATTGGACCTTATATTCTGCCTGTTGGATATACATTAGAAGTATATTTTTTTATCCCTATGCATCAGTGCGACCCATCCAGTCAACAGCTACCAGTCCGGCCATCTCTATCCATGAACTAGGACACACTGGAGCCACCAAGACGGAGCGCTCAGGAATACACAAACTCAAGAGTGAAATCAGACTTGTTTATTTGGAGTCATTCCACTGTCAGCCACTAGACGGCATCAATGAAGTGTGTCAATAATAGTTTTTCTTTTGCCTTTGGTTGCAGTTGGATGACTCCCGGCCACTCAGTGTGGGTTTACAAAAAAAAAATATATATATATATATACACACACATAAATATGATGCTTGCTATTTGACATTTTCGTGCTGTAGTTCCATTACCGGAATGGCCGCTCACTCTTGCTCTCTCTGTACAAGATCATGAAATAATCTCATTTGTAACCCTTTTGAGCTGATTTCATTCATCGCATTACGCCTCGAAGGATGCATGAAGGCATCTCAAATTTCATGTCATGTGTCATCCATGTGCTTATGTAGATCGTCAGCGGCAGCCTCTCCACATGCAGCAATGTCACCTCTCCTCGCTCCACGGTAAAACATTTCACCTCATCTGCTTTCAATTCATTTCATTCGGCATTTGAAGGGTTCATTTTGATGATTTTTTTTTTTGTTCACTGAATGTTCACATGAAAGTATATTAACAGTAACTATATTTAAATGAACGTAATGTTTTGCAGGTAGAGCCTTACAATTTGGCTTTCATTTTTCTTGTCCTCAAGCCAAATCATCATTCCAGTATTCACAGTCTAACCTTGACTTGTGAGTGATTCAATCAGAGTTATTTTGAGATACAAGCCATCACTGGGCCGAATTTTGTAATCTTTTTTTTTTTGGGGGGGGAGGGGGGCTTGATTTGGTAATGTCACAATAAGAAACAATTTTTCAATTGTTGCCATTCCCAGTTGAAGTTTACTGTCAAACTAAACATAAAATAAAGATAATTATGTTTGTATATTTGAAATAACTCCATAATTCTGCCTTATATGAGAGTCTGTTAGCTTAAAGCTAACACACAATGCAAAATGTCTGAGGCGGGCTAACAAAACTAGCATTGTTGTCACAATGTTAACCCTTTACGCAATGGATATTGTAGCACAAATGGTGCCGTAACACTTATAAGCAGAATATCATATTTCCAGGCATTTTTTCTTCATCCTCTGTGAAAACGGCATAAAAAACAACAACACACAATAATGACACACAAGAAGGAGTTGCACAATAAATGAACTATACAAAAGCTGCTTAATTCTTTGCGTTCTATTTAATTGCAATTACTATATATATATATATATATATATATATTTTAATAAAGTACAAAAATGTAAGCACTATTTTTGTCAAATACAATATTTCTAATTGTAATTATTCTTATTTAAGTACATTGGGGCAGGGCCCGTGGGTATTAAATATAGCAAACATCTCTCAGTATGATGCAGTGCAGTTCTACACTGTGGCAAAATACAATATTCCTATTTTTATATTAATACCTCTCTGAGTGTTGTCATTAAAAGACACGGTTCTTGTTCTATTGCATCTCAATCAGACTGTGTAGGTGTACTAATGATGCGGAATCATCTTGAAAGGCTCCACTTTCTTTTAGTGCAGTGTTTCCCAACCGTCATTGGGCCATATTTTACATTACCTCATGGCACTCCACCATACATAATTGTCACAAAAAATGGGTTCATTCTGTATCTTCTGCTAACTAGTGGAAGATGTTATTATTCTGCCTGTCAGTGTATGTCACTGGCATAGATAGATGAACAGCAATACATTGTGTGTACTAAATGCATGACTTTTAGAAATTGGATCATTTCTCGGGGCACCCCTGATGATCTCTCATGGCACAATGGTTGGAAATCATTGCTCTAGTGCACGGTTCACAACAAATGCATTTAGGGCAGATTACGTTGCAACATGTAATCAATCACACTTCCGAAAGCAAGTCAAATATATTTCTCCGCAGCGTTGTAGCAGCCCCTCCACTCCCAGTGGGATGTTGTCCCCAGTGGGCTCTGGTCAAGGTGATGGGCAGCTGCACTGGGAGGAGAGGCAAGGCCAGTGGCTCAGGAGACGCAGATTGGATGGAGCTATCAACCGAGTCCCAGTGGGTTTTTACCAGAAAGTGTGGAAGATTCTGCAGAAGTGCCACGGCCTGTCCATTGATGGCTACGTCTTACCCTCGTCCACCACAAGAGAGGTAAGTGTCCATGTTTGTTTTCTGAAACAGGCAGGCAGTGACTAGGGAAAAGCAAGAACAGCTGGGACACACTTGGTTACTGCAAAAGATGCCAGGTTATCTTTTGTGTTCTTGACAATTAATTTAAAAGTTGAAAGACTTAATCATCATGAAATTTTGGTTGGTCATGAAGGGTGGATCGCAAATAAATGAGCAAAGGTGAAGGGTTGTAATAAATCCGTCGCCCTCGCCCGTGCATTGTGACACTGAAGACCCTCAAGCTCACTCATGAAACCGTCCGCGTTTGATAACGCTGTTCTTGAACCTCATACATTCTTTCGAGATGAAAAGTTGACCTTTCGCAGGCTATGTGCAGATGCACGAGTATTTTGTTACATGTATGAATCAACAAACATTGCATTTGGTGGACTTGAAGCGTTAAACATTTATGTAGGCTTGATTTGAGAAAACCTTTAGCATAACAGTCAGCTTTAATCAGACTTAACCCGTTTTGCACAGAACGTCATGTGACCAAACCCGGAAAACAGGTTAGCAGATTTCCTGTGTGTGCTGTGATAACTACTGGTTGATAAAAGCTTCTTATCCCAATTTTCGGGTGAAAAACAAATCTTTGTAGCTCACTAACCGTCAGGAAACACTGATCTGCATGGATGCTTTCTCCTGCCTTCTGTGTAGATGACAGCAAGAGAGATCAAGTTTGCAGTGCAGGTGGAGTCGGTTCTCAACCACGTGCCTCAACCGGAATACAGACAGCTGCTGGTGGAGACCTTGACGGTTCTGGGCCTGGTAGCCGACGTCGACGTTGACAGCATTGGGGGTGTCATCCATGTGGAGCGCATCCTACACATGGCCAACAACCTGTTCCTCAACGATCAGGTACAGTGTACTGATACCAAGGAGCCTCCTTTTTGGAGGACCGTGTCCACTAAGTCCTTCTTTCTCTCCATGCCCAGAAATCTCACAGTGCCTGTGACTATTTCCTTCAGAAGGACCCAGCAACAGGAATTTGCAACTTTTTCTATGACAGCGCCCCCAGTGGCCGTTATGGCACCATGACGTATTTGTCGAAAGCGGCGATCACATATGTTCAGGACTTCCTGCCGAGTTCAAGCTGCCTGATGCAGTGAAGAAGTAAATCATTCAAAAAAAATGCTGTCCAACATTTATTCAATGTCCTTGACATCCATCTTAACTCAACTGCATTTACAACAACTCAGCCCACTGGCAGAATGACTCTCTTACCAGTAATGTTTTTTTTCCTTACTAATATGTAGCCCATCAGTACAACCTTAAAATGGATTTTCTTGATATTGGATAAATGCTCAAACGTCTTTATTTCAAGATAACCATTATTAGTCTCACGATGGGGAAATAAGCATTACGGTAATTATTGCAAACATTACTTCAACAAGTGCCCTAGTTGCAACTGGTGTGCTGAATTGTCTTTCCAAACTAGGTGCTCCTGAAAGACATATGAAGAGGCATGTGATTGTAATATGTATCCGATTATATCATATTGTTATGATGGTCTTGACACTTCATTTGTAAACCTGGATTGTGCACATCATTTTAATCGGGATCTACAGTAGCTCACAAAAGTGAGTACACATTTCTGCATCTATGTAACTATATCTCTTCATGGGATAACACTGAAGAAATTACACAAATATATAACCCCTGGAAACAAAAATGAGTCCACCCCGAAGTGAAAATGTCCAAATTGAGCACAGTTTTGGTATTCCAGCAGTCAGAGTGGCCAGTGAAAGTTCAAAATGGCACTTCATGACAAAGAACTCTCTGAAGACCTGAAAAAAGTGTAGTTGCTCTGCATAAAGATGGCCTGCGCTATCAGAAGATTGCCAACACCCTGAATTTTAGCTGCGGCATCCTGGTCAAGACCATCTAGTAGTTTAACAGGACACGCTCCACTCAGAACAGCCCTCGCCCTAACCAAAGAATTGCTGTGTACATGCTCAGCGTCACATCCAGAGGTTGTCTTTTCAAAAATATGCACGTGATAGCTGCCAGTATCGCTGCAGAGGTTGAAAGGATGACGTGTCAGCCTGTCAATCCTCAGACCATATTCTGCACATTGCTCAAATTGGTCTGCACGGCTCTTGTCCCAAAAGGAGGTTTGCTGAAGACAAGCATACTTAGGACATGGATCACTGGAACCACGTCCTGTGGTCTGAGGAGTCAAAGATACTTACTTACTTGGTTCAGATGGTGTCAAACGTGTGTGGCGGCAACCAGGTGAGCAGTAAAATGACACGTGTGTCTTGCCTACAGTCAAACCTGAGGGTGGGAGTGTCATGGCCTGGGGCTGCACAAGTGCTGCCAGCATTGGGAGCTACAGTTGATTGAGGCAACGACGATTGCCAAACGTGGTCAAGATCATCTCAGAACAGCCCTCGAACTAACTAAAGAATTGCTGTGCACATACTCAGTGTCACATCCAGAGGTTGTCTTTTCAAAAATATGCACGTGATAGCTGCCAGTATCGCTGCAGAGGTTGAAAGGATGACGTGTCAGCCTGTCAATCCTCAGACCATATTCTGCACATTGCTCAAATTGGTCTGCACGGCTCTTGTCCCAAAAGGAGGTTTGCTGAAGACAAGCATACTTAGGACATGGATCACTGGAACCACGTCCTGTGGTCTGAGGAGTCAAAGATACTTACTTACTTGGTTCAGATGGTGTCAAACGTGTGTGGCGGCAACCAGGTGAGCAGTAAAATGACACGTGTGTCTTGCCTACAGTCAAACCTGAGGGTGGGAGTGTCATGGCCTGGGGCTGCACAAGTGCTGCCAGCATTGGGAGCTACAGTTGATTGAGGCAACGACGATTGCCAACATGTACTGCGACATACTGAAGCAGAGCATGATCCCCTCTATCTGGAAACTGGGCCGCGGGGCAGTATTCCAACCTAATGCACACCTGCAAGATGACCTCTGCCTTCTTAAAGAGGATGAGGGTAAAGCCGATGGACTGGTCAAGCAGTCTCCAGAGCTAAACCCTATTGAACCTTTCTCTGGGGGTATCCTCAAATGGAAGGTGGAGGAGTGTTAAGATCCTGAATGTCCACCATCTTAGGTTGAAAGGATGACGTGTCAGCCTGTCAGTGCTCAGACCGTACTCTGCACATTGCTCAAATTGGTCTGCACGACTCTTGTCCCAAAAGGAGGTTTGCTGAAGACAAGCATACTTAGGACATGGATCACTGGAACCGCGTCCTGTGGAGGAGTGTTAAGATCCTGAATGTCCACCATCTCTGTGATGTAGTCATGGAGCAGTGGAAGAGGATTCTAGTGGTAACCTGTGAAGCCTTGGTGAGCTCCATGCGTCAAGAGTGTGAAGGCAACACTGGAAAATAAAAGGTAGCCACACAAAATATTGACACTTTGGGCACTTTCACTTCGGGGTGTACTCACTTCTGTTGCCAGCGGTTTAGCTATTCATGGCTGTATTTTGAGGAAACGATAAATTTAGAGTTATACAAGCTATACACTGACTACTTTTTATTATGTCAATGTGTTATCACTTCAGTGTTGTTCCATGAAAAGATGAAATTAAATATCTGCTGCAATATGAGGGATGTCCTCACTTATAAGGTACTGTATTATGCATAAATGTGTTTTTTTTTTTTTTTTTTCCAAGAGTGTTAAGGCAACACTGGAGAATAAAAGGTAGCCAAAATTTTGACACTTTGGGCACTTTCACTCCGGGGTGTATTCACTTTTGTTGCCAGCGGTTTAGCTATTCATGGCTATATTTTGAGGAAACAATAAATTTAGAGTTATACAAGCTGTACACTGACTACCGTACTTTTTATTGTGTCAATTGTATTATCACTTCAGTGTTGTTCTATGAAAAGATGAAATTAAATATCTGCAGCAATATGAGGGATGTCCTCACTTATAAGTACTGTATTATGCATAAATGCAATTTTTTTTTTTTTACAAAGGCGGCCCAGTGGAGCAATGTGCTTAGCGCATCTACCCCACGGTCGGCATGTGGTGCTTGTGTCCGTCTGACAGTTCACAGGTTCTGGGTTTGAGTCCCAACTCTTTTATTCCAGAATTTGCATGCTCTCGCGGGGTCATGCGGAGATTTACGTGAAATGTTTTTGCATTCATGAGAGTAATGGGAGTTAAATGTGTAATGCTAATCCTAATCCATGTGTCTTCCATCATCACACAACTGAAACTACTTTTATTGTACACCAGCATTTGAACAAATATACTGTGTATGAATGGTGCCCAATGAATACTGTTTGAAAGTGATCAAGTACACACATTGAACAGAATATGCTGAATTATAACTACCTGTGTAAACCCAACAGGTTGACACTGCATCCCAACTGCTTTTAAAGGCAGAGCTATGCATGTTGATCCAAAGTTTCAGGAAATATCAGGATCGGACATATTTCGTTGTTCCCAGCCCAATTATGTGAGCTCTACACCCCTACCCCCATTTCTAAGTTGGAGTATAAACTACTCACAATCATTTTGGGATCGTGGGCTTTCGGGTGAAATTTCAGGATGAACCTTAAATGGCCAATAATATTTGCAGGTGAGCTTCATTTGACCTTATCTAAACTTTAGAATACTCTTGAATGTTTGGTACAACCAAAAGTCTTGGTTGTACTGTAGTGCATTGTAGGTTCAACTTAAAATTTCACCCAGAAAATGTTTTGTGAGTAGTGCATCTTTACATTGCAGTATAAATAATAATAAAAACGGCAGAATCACATTAGAATCCAGAATTCATTTCTAGGTCTCAGGATCCGCCATCCATTCACAAAAGTTCTGGCGCCTACTCTCCACTTGTCTTGAGTGGCTGATCTTTGTTGTCGAGCTTATGCACAACTCTAAAGGCCTCCAGGAACTCTGTGAAGTCTATGCTGCCGTCCTTGTTGAAGTCGATGCTTCGAGCCAGGTCATCAATGGCTCCGTTGGTGATGTCCACCCCCAAGTGTGCGCTGAAGAGACGCCACGTGTGACGGAACTCTTCGATAGAAATAAGACCTGAATATAACAACACAGATCTTCACCAATTTCAAGAAAACCAAATCATTCAGTACTACATTGCTTCATACCTGAATGGTCTTTGTCTATTATGTTGAATATGATCTCAATGTCTGTCCTGTATCGAAACAAAGTTTCTGCCAGGTTAGGTGTGACCTAAATGAGAGGAGAAAAGTAGGAATTTCAGTAGATATGTGTTGGCAGCATGGGTAAAAAAAAAAAAAATACAGGAAGAAAATAAAAATCGGCTCTTTCAGTTATATACAAAAAAAAAGATCCAAAAGTTCTCTCTCGAATATTCTATCGAAAGTGGATTCATGGATGGATGAATAGTTTGTAATGGTGCAGAAAGCAGATGTGTTGGACAAATGTGACTGCCCAGCTCGACTGAATGTTGCGGCTCGTAGAGTGTATATGGTCTGCTAACCTGAGGCAGCTGAATCCTTGCCCCCATGTCCTCAAAGCAGGATTGATAGTCCACACAGCCGTCTGGTGCCAGGTGAGCTAAATGAGAACAGAGGGTCCTCCAAGGCAGGTCCAGCTTCAGCACAGAACCCAATACCTGAGCCCATTCGCTGACCGTCACCCTACCTAGAGATTAGTGGTGGTTTATTAAAAAGTCGAATGCGTAGAAACACGGGGAACAACAGCGCTTGACGCTCACCGGTATTATTCTGGTCGCACTTCTGGAAGCCTGCAATGAGGTCAGAACGATGTGCAAACACTTTTTCTTTTAGGGCCCTGAGAGCTGAACCCTCAGCAGCTCGCACTCTGTGAACATAGTCAAATGTCAAAATCAGAATGAGTCATTGTTTTCTTAAGCAGCATTTAATTTGTAACCGCAGTGGGCTGCAAACTAAACTCAGGAGCCAATTTAAAGAGCAGGATGACTGCCATTGTAGTTACCGTAATATTGTTCCCATTGACTACTATCCACATTGTTTGTGTCGGTTTTCAGTCATTTATGTCAAAGGTTGAATTGAAGCAAGTTTGTTAGTTTGAAATTTTCCAAGTGTGGAGTGTCCCGGTTTAATTCTTTGGTAGGTTTTTCCCCATAGAGCACAGGTGTCAAAGTCAAGGCCCGGGGTCCAGATCTGGCCCGCCACATCATTTTACGTGGCCCGCGAAAGCAAATCAAGCATGTCAAGTTCCATGATGCTTGCTAAAGTCTGAACCAAAATTTCTAATTGTCATATGTGCTGTAATCCACAATGACAGTCATTATTCTTGACTTATGATTTTAAAACTAGTTATCCATCAATTTGTTGTGCACTGTATATGTAATATGTGGAGGTGATTAAACATTTATATGGTTTCCCAAAATTCATAACGGCCCTCCAAGGGAAACCGTAACGACAATGTGGCCCGCGACAAAAATGAGTTTGACACCCCTGCCATAGAGGGTTGTTTTTGGTGTGGCTGGTGAATGACTGCTGGGCATATTTGGGGATAGATTTCTCCCCCCAGAAAATTCTGACCACAGTTCAGAAATGATTTTTTTTTTTTTTTAAAGGAAATTTCTAGTTTTGCAAATTGCACCGTTGAAACATTAAGTTCTTGGTGAAGTTATACATCTGACCCAGATGAGCTAATGTGTCCTCCTGGGATAAGGAATACATTTAGTGAGCAATATTTTATTTTATTTATCCATTATTTAAATATACAATCAATTATGTTGATGCAAGATTATCTTTTTTGTCAGAGTACTTGTGGAAGGAATGCCTAGCCAAACGTAATCTTGATTTTTTAAAATTCATTGTTGTGATCCATCTGGTTATGATCTACCAGATAATTTATGGTTTAGGTGATATGAACATCTACCGCTTCTTAGAACATGCACCGTCAGATCACTTGAGTGGTCGTAACGATTTGGATTAAACATACTAATGGTTGCTTCCCTAATTTAATACACACAGACACCTGATGTACCTTTGAGTCAATGTGAGTTTGCGTGTTGAGCGGCTGACTTGGTACTGGTAGAAGCGTGGAACCAGTTCTCTCCCCAGTTTGATATAGGCCCCTCGGTTGCTTCCCTCCTCATAATAGTTGGAAGCAGAGAAAATGGTGATGACCTGGAGAAGAACAATAAATGTGTTTTACAGTATTTCAAATATTGTAATGGTGAAGCAAATGAGTGTACTTGGGCTACCTGGCCGCTGTGACACAGCTCATAACCTTCCTGTTTACACTCGTGGGATCTGATGATCAGCTGCAGGCCATGTTGGAGCAGCAGTCTCCGCGTGACGTCAGGGCCAAAGTAGCATCCGCCACCTCTGAATGTGTTTGGGCTGCAGCCTTCTTGGGTTTTGGGGTCACTCCACAGTATATCCACAATCTACAGGGAAGAGTTTGAGCTACAGTTTAGAGGGCTCTGCCGTGACTAGTGAATTATTAATTTAAAAAAAAAACATTCGGACTACCCCATAACAAGTTTGTAATAGATGAAGCAAGATGTTGGAAAAGCACTATTTTTGTCCAAATGAAACTCCTCAACTCACTTCAATATAGTTCCTCGGAACCAAGATGCCACAAGATGATGACAAAGCACGAATTTTGTCCAACTGAATAGCTTCAAGGTGGCACGGTGGTTGGCTGGTTAGCACGTCTGCCTCACTGCAGAGGTCGTTATGTTATATTCCGGCCGCCTTCCTGTGTGGAGTTTGCATGTTTTCCCCCTGTCTGGTATTCCAGTTTCTTCCCACATTCCAAAAACATGCATCGTAGGTTGATTGACCGCTCTAAATTGTCCCTAGGTGTGATTCTGAGCGCTAATGGTTGTTTGTCTATGTGTGCCCTGCGACTGGCTGGCAACCAGTCCAGGGTGTCCCCCGCCTACTGCCCGAAGACAGCTGGGATAGGCTCCAGCACCCCCTGTGACCCTTGTGAGGATAAACGGATCACAAAATGGATTAATGGGTCAATAGCCTGAACTCACATATTTCCTTGACAACAAGATTCCACAAAATGACGGCACAGCATTACTTTCGTCCAAATGAACCTTTCAACTCACTGAACTAGATTTCCTTGGCACCAAGATGCCACACGATGCAACCCCAAAAGGTTTCTAATAGCTACCCTATTGATGCCACAAGATGTTGCATTACTTTTGTGTAAATGAATCTCCTCAACTCACTTGACTAGAGTTGCTCCCAAGATGCCCCCTGCCCCAACCTAAAAGGCTTATAATTGCCCATTAATGCCATAAGATAGTGGCAAATAACTACTTTTCTATTTAGCTCGCACAATGGCCTGTCTCAAAGAAGCTTCTCCCCTCACTTCAACATAGCTCCTTGGCACCAAGATGCCACAAGTTTGCACCAAAGCAACAGAAAGCAAAATTCTGTTCAGAAGTACAATTAGTATAAGTATCTCTAGATAGAGCTTTGGGTTGAACACAAAAAACGAATAGTTGAATTTACAAATTTGGAATACGTGTGTGAACACTGTTCTGCCACCTGTTACCTGTTTCCATTCCTGCTCATTTTGTGGAGGCAAAGGAGGCGGAATGGAGGTTGCAGAATCCAGGAAAGGCACTTGGAGGATGTTTATGTTGTGTGGCATATTGGGAGACGACGGGCACGGATGAGGTGAAAAGCACAATGGTGGGTGTGGTGAGCAGAGTGAGGAAGACGATGAAGAGGATGAGGAAGAGGAGGAAGACATGGAAGCAAAGCTGTCTTGCTGGCTCAGTCTGGAGCACCTCCTTCTAAAGCGAAACAGAAAGAAAGGGCCTTAAGATGAGAGGACCGATGATGTCTGATAGGAATCCCCATCTGGTTGAGCTCTGACCTCATGTTTGGGGTTCTTTGGTTTTTGGAGTGACTGCGAGAAGTGTCTGTGGATCTCATTCTTTTCATCTGTTTGTTCGACCGACCGATGTCCAGCTGCTCCAAACTGCGTCTGGGAAGCCTCAGCGCAGATTTAACCTGGTAAATAAGTAAATAATGTGAGGCACAAATACACCAGTCAGTCAGTCTTGTTTATCCAGTATAGCACGTTTCCAGAGAGAGGACTCACATTGGGCTTCACATGTATAAAATACTGACTTTGAATGACATTTGGGTGAGACGAGGGTTCGGACTGGTTGTCAGTCAATCACAGAGCCAGTTACTTCTGTTTAATATGTGTCTACGGTTGAGCTACACTTGAATTAAATTGAATACAACTTTATTGTCAAATTTTCACTTCTATTCTGTGTCAACACAAGTGCATGTTTCTGTATTCTGCGCACGGATTATTTGGACTTAATTATGTCCTGAAATTCTGGAATGACCCATATAAAAACTTTGTGTTCCTTTCCACAGTTTGAGCATAATCAGGCTAGTTCTGAGCTCTACAAGTTATGCTGTCATCGGTCTATATTGGTCCAGGAGCGAAGTAAGCCGTAAATGAATTCTTCTGCCTACTGGTGACTGATCTATATCAAGTGCAGATATTTGCCTCACTTCCTGACCTTGTGTCGGTCAATGACACTGAGGAAGTCAAGGTCAGTCTGGTCTGATATGCCCCCATGAACAATTAGGACCTTCCCGTCTATCACTGTGGCAATGGGCAGAAAACTGAAGACGTCCTGAAAAAGCTGCAGGATCTCACAACCATTAGCCTGTAACAGAGACGTAAAACATGTTATATCCGGAAGTGTCTGCATCAAGGAATCATGATAGCACTGCTAAGTCATACCTTGTACTTCTGCATGACCTCTTTCGTGAACCCATATCTGGAATGAACCGCCCCCAATAATAGATTAATTCAAAGGTTACGGTCCGCAAGCGCCCTTGATTCATGTTTTAGGTATTATTTAAACCTTTAACCTCTAGGCTCTATGGCCATTTACGTCCACCTCACTTATCGTATTTTCCGCACTATCAGGCGCTTCGGAGTTGAGGAGCACCTTCAATGAACGGCCTATTTTATAACAGTTTTCTGATATGGGGCGCACCGCATAGAATAGAAGCTACAATAATGGCTGCGGTTGCGTTATGCATCCACTAGATGGGGCTATGCTAAAAGGAATACAATACCATACAGCTTTATTTATACCGAGCTTTTACAACCGCTGCAGTTGTAACAATGCGCTTTACAGAACATTTAAAATACTATGTCCAAGAAATCAGAATACTGATCCATTTTATAAGGCGCATCGGATTATAAGCCACATTAATGCCTTTTGAGAAAATTGAATGCTTTTAGGTGTGCCTTATTGTGTGGAAAATATGGTACTTTTTATGAAGCATTTTTGCTGTGTTAATGCATCGATAATAAAACTTCCAAAGGATGAGAATTTTTGTCAGGTGTTGGTATACATATCAATACAAAGTTTATATCCAGTTGTACCTTTTGGCCATGGACACGAATTATATTTCGCATTTAAGAAGTGGAACAAAACGGATTATTTTTTTTAAAGATTAGTCAAAAAGTAACCAAAAACATTTTAAAAAAAAGATAGTCCACGAACAAGCAAACGTACTTTTTTCCCCCCTGTGTTTATACTCTGTTTCCTGTTTACCTGAGGTTCATGATGTGGTCCTCGTGGTTTCCTCGGTTCAGATGCATGTAGTCGGGGTAAAGTAGAAGGTAAGCAAATAGGAGAATTACCACCTCGATGGACTTTTTCCCCCGGTCCACAAAGTCTCCGTTAAACACATATGGCGTCTCAGCAGAGGGGAGGCCGTTCTGATCAATAGAAAGTCAAATCAGCCACAGGAATGCAGCAGGTTCTCAGTGAGTGGATTGCATTCAGCTCGCCAAAATAACAAGCTGAGTCTCGCTTGACTCGGCTACCAAAATCTGAAATTTCGAGGTTACCAGTCACCAAACCATCGATGTTGCAATTTCCCAAAAAGCACACATCAGTACTTGGATCGAAATGAGTTTTTGTGCAAGTGTGACACAATTTTAATTTGACTATATTCATTTTTGTACATGCTGTTGTCATGTTCATCTTCATTTTCTTAAAGCTTCTGTGTCGTACTATTTTAAGCCTTCCACTGTTAAGTATAGGTATAAATATATCATTCTACATTACCTTTGGAACAATGGCGATCTAATTTCTTTTGAAGTATGAATTATTTTGGTTGCAATTTTTCTAACCTTGAAGTAAGACACCTGTCTCAATGAATATATTTGTATGTGTTTACAATGGTAAGTTTTCCAATTTGTACATTTTCTTGATCAAAGTGGTTTACGACTGAGCAACAACAGGAAAATGCAGCTCCCACGGTTACAACACTTGATAAATTCTTGGTTTAACCAAAATCTGTAAAACACCCTTGTTATAAAACCAAAATCACAGTGTCAAGACATTCTTTACCTTATAAAAAATAAGAAGCAAGTCATCAAGTCGCCCATGAAGATCACCTACACAAAATAGAATACATGCATAAAGAGGACAGTTAAAGGGGTTGTACAACGTTTAATGCACCCTACATCAGACAATTTGGAGATCATGCCACATTTTTCAGATGCTTCCAAGTGAGACCATTTTTCTTTTTTGGTAATGCCACCGCTGAAGAGGTAAAGTGTGCTATTGACCATTGAAAGTAAACAGATATTATGACATGGCAAAGTGGTAACTGTCGCTGCATATATTGGCAATGAATAAATGAATAAAAAAATTACTACAGCAAATAAATGTTTAAAAATAAGTTCTGAAGGATTAAGTTCAAATGCATTGAAATTAAAAGTTAAAATGAGCTGAAGTGGACTTGGGCAGTGATTCTTTTGCATACCACTAGAGCCAATCTGCATACTTCTCGTGAAGTGGTTCTCAATTTTCTTTTACACCAAATACAACCTAGGAAAAAAATGCTTGGCTCTCCAGGTACCACCATCATGACCGATATTAAAATGCAATACATAGTGTT
The DNA here is from genome assembly GCF_001891065.2 of Hippocampus comes. Taxonomy (NCBI): domain Eukaryota; kingdom Metazoa; phylum Chordata; class Actinopteri; order Syngnathiformes; family Syngnathidae; genus Hippocampus; species Hippocampus comes. The sequence continues at coordinate 4,587,070 of NW_017805824.1, forward strand.
CATCAAAAACAATTTCCCTAAAAAGTATTTGATGATATTGTAACCTGCTGTAACATTATGCACAGTTTGAACATTAACTCTATGCTAACTCTATATTTTAGCCTAAAATATAGCAGAGAAAAAAACTAATTTCATTTCATGTCTTCAATTAAAATATACTACAATTGTACATAAAAAAGTTTCAAAACAAATAGTTCTTAAATATAGGATACATATTGAAGGTTTCAAGTTAAATACTGTATGTGCTCAGACAGTGATTCTTTGAATGGAGAACAAATGTTTTATGATGATTCTTTTGAGAAAGTTTGTTTGAAATATTGTCTTCACCTGTAAAATGTTTCATCAGGTGTTCTTTAAATAATATGATGTGACTAAGCAGGGACAGGCACACGTGGACGGCGACTCAAGTGCTTGATCAATAAGCAAATCAAGATTATGTCCTTTCTTGGAGAGCTGCGATGAAGACGCGGCCGGCTGTTTTTAAAGCCCATCAACCACCTTTTAACCAGTAGGCAGGTTACTGTTGTTTTGAGTATGCAACATCCACCTACCACATATTGTGATCTCCTTGGTGTAAGATGTGGAAAGGTGGATGATGTTGGGCATCTGTTTGAGGAGCTTCTTGGTCTCATACAGTAGCTGCAGCACATATCTGGCGTGGAGAGTCTGTGCAGCAGAGGATCCCTGTCACATTCTAAGGCTGCACTGGAAGACTTTCTGACTAGTAATGTGTTTCCACTATGCTATTTATGGCCTACTACTAAGCGTCTCAATGGAAACTCTCATATTCAGCTTAAGGTCTATGTACTAGTATTCTCTTTGTCCTTCCAAATAAGACTATTCAGTGCACTAGTGGAACACCTGTGTCTCACTACTAATGTTGTTTGCCATTCCTCGTGCCACTTTTGGGCCTTTTATTAGGGCAATCAAGCCTCATTCATAAACTACATTACTGCACTAGTAACATTGTTATGGCAATAGGTTTGCTATTGCACACTACTGTATTTGTGACACACCAATAGCCTAGTGCTAATAAAATGCTTCTAAAACAAATTGTAATTTTATCTCACGAGTAACAAGTTGTCCTACTGGCATGCAGGAAATAATTCGGCACACTCGGAGAATGACTATCACAAACAATCACAAATACAACTGTACTGAGCATTTATGAGATATCCTTGGTATAAAGTTTCAAGTTCACATCTGATAGTAGCACTGCTAGGCCCAACTACTCGGCATGTGTCATGCAATAGTCACCTTCTGGACCCAAGTAGTTTCGCCTCACGAGCAACATTAAGTTGTGCTACCAAGTATGACAAAGTTTTCCTACTAGTGTGCAGAAATGTCATACAGTGGTGGAAGGCAGGAGTGAAAGTGCTTCTAATAGTGCACCCTAGTTGTTCTACAAGTTCTACATTTGACATGAATAAATGCATGAACAGTTTTCCAAAAAGCCATTTGAGCTGTTTTTTAATATCCGGCTTAAGGTCCATGTACTAGTCCACTCACTGGCCTCACTAGTAAGAAGACGATTCAGGGCAATGATGCATACGGGTAATGCCTTTTTTTCCCACTCTTTTCCTGAAAATGTGTGATCCTACTTTGTTGCATTTCCACACACCAGTCATATTTTCTATGACTTGTGCCCTTTTTGACCTACTTGTTCAACCTTGACTTAATATGCAAACGGCTTTATGGAAAGTGGGGACAAAAAGCATACAGTATGAGAACATGGACCTTAAATGGACATCAAGGTTATCAGCTTTCCACATATGTGACAAACAATTAAAGGGGTCACAATGTACCTGCTGCTCCTTAAAGGCACTGAGAAGAGCATTTGTGTCTGACACGGAGAGGGGAAACGACAGCCGCGGTCCGACGTATGACTCTGGAACGTGGATGGAATCGTAGCAGGCCTCTCGGTCCAACCAGGGGTCAATCACGGGCTCCAGAAGCTGGGAAATCAGATCTATTGACCCCAGCGAGGGAAGTCGTGCGAACACATAGCAGAATCAGGTGTACTGCTGGGTTACAATGACAGCAATATTATTCATTTAAACCAATTGGGCACAGTGTTAACTGTTAAAAAAAAAAAAAAAAGACACAGACATCTCAAACTGTACCTTTAAAACTGGATGAAGTGAACATCTTTTAGGAAAGAGTACCGGTATGCTTAAATATAAAATGCTGCTGCATGCTTTCTGGTTAAGATTTTGATCTGCAGTTTCAACCAGGAGTGTTCGATTTATTGCTGGATTTCCAGAATCATCACAAATAATCTTCACAATATAATGAAAAAAAATCACAATAACAAATAATCAGTTGTGATATAAAATTAAAGTCAATCATCACCCTGCAGGCAAGGGTGTATACTGGTGCCAAGTCCACATATGGACACCCTTATGTTTGAACATGGCATTCGTTATGGACAATCCTTGATGAGCACAGAAGTCCCATAACAAAACACCACTCGAGTTCTGATCGTGGGGATGCGGTTCCTTCCAAACACACCCTTTCAGGTCTCACTGTCATTGCCCACGTGAGCATTGAAGTCACCAAGCAGAACGAGGGATTCCGCAGAGGGAGCAAGCAATTTTAGAGACAAAAATAGTTTATTCCACTTTGTGCTCAATGGCTGATTTGCCAAGACATCACTTTAATGATCCTCAAGTAACTGAAGAAAGAAATTAAATAGGCTTTCTCATATTTTATAATTAATACTGTTTCAGTGAGAATTGGTTATGTTATTGGACTACAAAATGAGGTCATCTTTTTGGGCACACCTTTTATATAAGAATCACAAACAGTTATCTCTGAACAGCCTTGATTCACCCTCCTCAATGCTTTGTGTATTTGCCTCCAAGGGCGAAATAAATGTCCTCTGTTGTGCCCCACACAGATGTCGTGTGTCATAAATGGCAACAAGGGTCTGGCCTTTTTCCATCACTTCATTTGACTCAAAAGAAGACCATCTAGATGATGAGGATTAGCTTTACAATGGTGCATAAGGCTTTTTAGATGAATGAGTGGGTCAGTGCACCCTTAAGCCACAGCTGCCTCAGTGCCACACGCCACGTTCACATTAGTTGCTAGGCAACGCAAAGGGGCTTTCACATCCAAATAAAGAGCATGGCAAACGAAAGTGGTGTGTCATTTGATTGACTGAAGGCTGAATACAAACACGTATAAACATGATGTGATTTTACCATTTCAATTGCTCACACCCTTATTAAATACTTGTGTGTGTAATGTACTGTAACGTCCACTTTTTTATTAAAGCAGTGGTAAAAAGGGATCTAGTGAACCCCTATTAATCACCAGGTGAAAACAAATGATGTCGAGAAAGCATAAAAGTGTGTGCTGGAAACTGTTTTGAACAGTTTCCAGCACACACTTTGAACACATTTATTAAATAAGATTCCAAATGTGCTTGCTTCAAGCTGATTATTTGTCACTCCCAGCTGAAATTTACGATGAAACTGACACATAAAACAAAGAGTTAAACATTCTGTGGTGGTGCCTTGAATTAATTCCCTGGCCATGCTCATATTTCAGAACACTTCTATCTGAAATCATCTTAGGCTACCGAAGTCTCTTCCAGCCTAAAAAAAAGAACAACCGAACACATTTATAATACAATATAGTACTCCATAAAAACATGGAATTAAAAAAATAGTTTGTGCACGATGATTTAATGCTTCAATTCACTCTGCTCCTCCTTCCGGTGTGTCCACCTTAGTCACTGGAGGCAGCATAATACAGTCGTACAGACAAAAAAAAAAGAAGGCTCAGCACTATTCACAGCGACTCATGAATCTTTTTTTTTTTTTTTTTGCAGATGATAAATAATACAGTATACCTTATGCCTGCAAATATTGTAATCTTATCTGTCAACATGTGTTGCTCCACTACTTGTGTACAAACATCCATTGCTTTTAGGGTCTTTCTTTTGTTTGACCCTCTATGACGTTTCCCATTATGTTTTAGGATTAAGCTAGCGGGGGAATTTCTGCAGCACGCTTGTTTGGTCTTTTTAAATTGACAACATGTTATTCTCTCTGGTTTAGCTGTCGTTTGATTGTAAAGTTCAAGTAGGAGTGGCAATAACCACCTTCGAGCCTCTTTTTTAAAAATAATTTTGTCCACTATGTGTCAAACTGCTGCTTGTCGAGCTGAGTTGTTCATTGTACCAAACATCACATAAAAATAATATGGCCAAAAAAAAAAAAAAAAAGTCCAACTTCAATTGTCTGATAAAACTGGGAATGTTTTACAGTTTATGCAGTGTGTCGTCGTCGTCTTACCTGGCCCGTTCCCATTCAGCGGAGTGAAGTTGTCGAGCATGAAGCTGAAGAAACCGGACAGCTGAGGAAAACACCATCAAACAAAAAGCTAGCAGCGAGGTGTGGATTACAGGGCATTTTACTGACATCTCACAGTATTTCCTGTCCTGGAGACTCGCCTGGAGCTGATCTTGTTCACCGGCGTATTCGATGGATTGGAAGATGTTCCATGTGTACCTTCGCCTCATTTCCAGGCGGGCCATGTAGCGGCGGTACCAGCGCTGGATCAGCACAGCTGCCTTCATAGCTATGTGGGCGACACAACATGCAGCAACATTGAGCTGTGCTACTAGTATGCCAAAGTTGTCCTAATAGTATGCAGAAATCTCAAATAGTCGTGGCAGGCACGAGTAGAAAAAAAATCGTTACAGGTCACAATCATTTGACTTGTGTGCCATAGTGATTCGATGAGTGCGCTGACTTATTACAGGCGAGGAGACTGGTACCACTGTACTGGTACTTGGGCCTGAAGCTCATAAGAAAATGCTCACATGGTGCTAGTGTGCTTATTCCAATATTGTCCTCATTAGTAGGAAAAAAATTCTAGTTAACATCTTGTGCCTCATTAGTAGGGCCTTTCCGTGAAATCCCCCAGTGGGTTGAACCAAGTATATTTTGATTTAAATGAAACTTAGTGTACTTGTTGCTCGTGATGGCACAACAATAACTTTCAAATTTTAGGTCAATCGGAGCAGTGGATTGGGAGCTACGGGCCACCACACTTTGATGTGTTCTGCACAAAGGGGTGTGGCCACCTTCCTTTGATTCCCTATCGTTCAGGAACAACTGAGTCAATCTTCACAGCACGGGTATTGTTGGAAAGGAAATTCAACAAGGATTCGAAATCCATAACCGTTTCCAAGATTTATGTATATTTTAGTATCTTGACCTTTTGATCTATAATTTGACCTTGACATTTGCCTCGTAGATCACATGACCATAACTAGTATGCCCTTGCGGTTTGACCAGTGTGCTGAATTGTCTGATTAGTAAGCACAAAGAGGATACACTAGTGCATGGATCTTAAGCTGGATATAACTGATAATGGAAAAAAAAACACTTTTTTACCGCCGCAGCTTTTGTGAAAGCGCTTTATAAATCAGGATGTATTGTATTGAATTGGAACAAATGCTCAAACGGGTTTCCATAGTTATCTGTAAGTAGTACATTATGTTTGTCCACTTAGACTAGCATTGGGTCATGGCCCTATCAGACTGGTTTTAAGAAATCATTTGTTCTTACTTAGTGCTGGATTGGGTGTCTTTGCTTCATCTGTGGAAAGAAAAAGAGAAGTCATTATTGGAACGTGTTAATTGAATAGAATGACTTGCAAAGCAACGTACACACAGCGACAACTTAAGGGCGGAGTGTTAACAAGGCACCAGGGAGGGCAGAGCAACAGCGGGACTGGAAAAGCGCCGCAAATTACACAGCCTTCAGGACAAACAACAGAAGAGGAGACACTAGAGATCAGAAGCATCTGTCACAAACGTACAGCGGTAATCTGTTAACAAATGCCGCCATTTTCTCTTTGCTAACAAGGAGCTGAATGGGAAAATTCACAACAGGTGTTTGATCCATGAATGGACCAATGCATTTCCTGGTTCAACCAGATTAGTATTAAAACAATATTCATCATGCTGGTGTCATTTTGATATCGTGAGGTTAAGATGACACCTAACAATTCATCAAGAGTACTTTGAGGGTCATCAGAAGGTTACAACAGAGGTGCAGACCGGGAGAGTCACAGAAAGGCATAGACATGGACGCCATTGGAAATGTGTTGCTCGATTCATGGATCATATCTCCTTGTTAGAGAAAAGCAATTTGCGCAAAAGGCAAAGAAACACTAAACAGCTGGACGTGAATTTAAAAGTTTAGAGAAGATCAAATTAAGGTTCCAGGTTATGGTTCATTTTAGGTTCATCCTGAAATTTCACTCAGAAGCTCATTACCCCTTTATGTCAGTACTCTGTGCGTCCTCAATTGCTTCCTTTCAGTTTGAGTGAATTGAAAAATTCTTCCACTGATTAACAATGCAACACCTCAATTGTTTTTGCTGGATCATCCAACAAAGGTGAAGAACCTTGAATTACATTTTTCTTAAAAGACACCATTGCCAAAAGAGAGCAGATTTCACAACTTTAGAGAAACGTTTATGTTATAGCAACCCCTAAGTACCTGTCACCCTTGTCACTTGCGTCTCTATGGCAATCGAGGCGCCGCATCCCATGATGAACAGCTCACGAGTAGCATCAATGGAAAAAGGTGGCTCACGTCGAGCGGGTGGAGTCTGGCACGGCGTCTATGGTGAGGCAGGCGTGCTCGGCACACCATTGAGACAGAAAGAGAGAGCGTGAATACAAAATACTAAATCTTGTGGTACTCTTGTGCCCTTGATTTGAAGTTAAGGTATAAACAATAAATACATCAATTCTAGAAAATATCAATTAACATTTAAAATTTGGATTCAAATTAAAACTCGGATGGAACAACAATGCTACAAGAGCCTTCACTTCTTTTTGACCATCAAAAGTGACTCAACCAAAAAAAAATTACTTCAGTTAGCACACAATTTGTCATTTTTTGCCATCTGAATGTTGATTAAAATTTTAGAAATTGGAGCGAAATGTATGAAATTTTAGTCAGAAATTTAATGGTAAATTGTTGAGTAAATGCCAGCTCAGATGGCAATAAAAAATAAAAATAAAAAATAATAGCACAAGCTCCAACCTAGAATTTTTCTCATTGTATTTTTTTTTTAAATTTGAATTTAAGGCATTTTATGTCATCATTGTCCTGTGAAGAACACATGCATGCCCATTTTTAATGAATAGGGTGTCCGCGTTTTGGACACCCCATTAATATAAACAACTTTTTACAATGACAAAAATGGACATGGGTGTTTTTCACAGCACAGCAACAATATAGTAGAAAGCCTCAGCTAAAATTTGATGGTGAAATGAAAGATGTGAGAAACTAAAAAAGACAGGATATCCGTGCTACCCAAGTTCCAATATGAATTGCTACTCCCATAATTGCATGTTTTTTGCACCATCAGTTTAAATTTGAATTTATTCCTCCCCCCTTCCCCTCACTCAAGCGTTTTGATTAAATAATTCTGTCGAAACCTTGTCCTATCCATTTGAATTTGAATTTCAATTTACTTTTTTTACACTAGAAAGGTAAACAGATCACTGATCAAAATTTGGTCTAAAATACATTATGCTTAAAGAGCATACTAGGAACTGCATTTGAAATTGAACAAATCATGAAATGTAATTTTAATCAGCTAATTACAGACAAAAACAATTGGGTGAATGAAGCACGCAATAATCCTGCTTCCTTAACACCAGCAAGGCTCTTTGTCCTGAGCGATGCCAACAGATTGAAAGCAAGTGACGCTCCTACCTGCACAATGTTTACAAGCGAGGCACAAACAACCAGAGCGTTCCACGTGCCACACATCCAACTTTAGACGCCAACAGAGGATGTTCAGGTACTTTTTCCATTGCAGTCTTTGCCGTCTTTATTTCATGCCCATGTCTGAGGCGGAGACTGTGCAGCCCAGGAGGAGGAGGAGGAGGAAGAGAAGATGAAGGCAACGAGGAGGCGGAGGAATCGTCAGGCGATCCCTTAACACTGATGTAGTTCAGAGAGTCTCCAGCCAAGGTGCCATGAGAAATTATCAGGCAGGCCACAGAAAAGCATCCTATTTTATTAGTCAATTAACAACACATGGGAAATCTCATATTGCTATAACTCTTAATTTCATCATTGGAATACTAAGGGTGGAACAACGCAGACATCAATTTTATATTCTTTACCCTCAGCAAAGAATCATTACTTCTGACTGAAGTTCTGAGACAAGCTTCATGTAGCCCTGTCATTATTTACATCGCCTCCATGTGGCCAAAGCACTCACGGTAGCAGCACAATGTGCAGAGAAATGAAGTTAAAAATGTCGGGAAAAAAAAAAACTATTGCATCGTCAATGCATTTAGTAACTATCAGGAGCTATTTTTCTTGCTATTAAAAAAAAAATTTGCAAGTGTTTTGCAATGCGTGCTTTGAGATACAAGTCTTAAGTTAAGAGCAAGCCACCATTAAAGAAAAAATTGACAGCATTTTTCAATCTAGACATTGTGCAAACAAAGTGCAATTTGAAAGGTTAAAACTTTAAAAAAAATATTTTTACACTCATAACAGCTTTGTTAAAGCACTCTGCACTATTGTAAACACACCATCTGTATGTGGCCAAAATGGCCAAGAACAAGCTGAAACGTTTTTTTTTTTTTTTTTTAATAAAATAAAAAGAGCCCATGGTTTAATTAAAATACTCTTTAATAATATATAGTCAATTGGCATTAAAAATTTCATGCTGCAACCTTGGTACAAATCTTGTGTCGTACGAGTGTGACAGCAGCGTTGATCTCGTGCAGGGTGATCACTTTGTGTCGCTTTGTTCTCGAGAGCCTGGCAGCTTCCAAGCTCACCAGTCCAAGCACAAGTGGTCTGGGCAAATTGTGACTACCGAGCAGGAAATCCAGAGCCCCCATCCTGACTGCCGTGACCTGCGCAAGGAGATGAAAAGGAAAACTACAAAACATGTATTGCCATCATACCAGTGTATGTATTAAAACATTCTAATGTGACAACTTTCACATTCGAATATAATATGCTTGAGATCAGGTGAGGTCACTGGCAGAGGTTTTTTTTTTTTTTTTTGGGAACTTATAAATATATGAAAGATACTCTTCTATTACACTGGGAAATAAGGCCAAGAGTGAAAAATGAAATAACTAAGAAAAGGTCCACATCTCAACATAGGGCTCCACCGGTGACCGAAATCTGAAGGAATTTCATCATTTTGTTCTGCCAAATGCGGAAGCCAAACTTATCACATTTTAATGTTAATGGTTTAACTAAAAAAAGTTATTTAACTTTTTTTTTTTCCTCATGCGTCACTTCTATTGAAAACGCAAGGAATTCATTTCAAACATGAACCACAATCACTGCCCTTGCTGGCGTTCTGACCTCTTGCTGAGCTAAGAGAGCGGAGCGAGCACAACACCTCTTCTTCTTCGACACTGCTTGGGCAGGAGCCTTCATTGTTATTATTGGTGATGTTGATGTTGTCTGGATTGTCTCAATGTAGTCAACCAAGCAAGTTTTCTTCCCAAAGGCGAAGCGCAGCAAGGAGGGAGTCAAAAGTCAGCAGATGCGTTGGATGAAAGACACGCAAGGGTGCAAAAGGGTGTTTTTAATGAGATCAAATTAAAAACAGCTTTTCCTAATGAGGCTTAATTACTCTCAAACAGCCATCTTTGACAGCCTTGGTATGCTGGGAACACATGCAGTGTATCTGTGACACCTTTTTAAGGCCCCACCCCACCTTTTAAAACATTTTAAAAAGCTGAGTTTGATCTTGTGGTTTTAACACAATTTATTTTTTACCATCCATTTTTGTAACCAAATTTGTTTGTTGTAAAGTCTTCTACATCTTACATTTAACATATTAAATTCCAAGTTTTCATTCGTATAAATATTTAGTAAAAAAAAAAGATAAAAATTGGGTTGCACAGGTAAAGTATATCGTGATTTTTGTGCTATCTCAGTTTAAAAGTAAGAAATATTTTTTTGTTACTTTTTTTGATAAAAAAAAAAATCTGCGTTACACTTAATGAAAAAAAAACGGTTGGAAATTTAGATGGCACAGATTTATCAAGGTGTATCTTCTGTAAAGTATCTTGGATTCTGAAGCTTGTGATTATTGTTGTTAAAAGTGAAGACATATTACCGGTAACTAAAAACACCCTAAAAAATGTTCGATAAATGTAATACTGTATTGTATATAGTATAGTACATTATATAGTCCAGGGTACATCTTGGATAGGTCGCCAGCCAACAGCAAGGTCCACATTGACAAACCTCTATTCATTCAAGAACAATTGTACATCCTTTGATGAACTCAACATAGATCTTTTTGAAATGAGGGTTTTGGGTTTTTTTTTTTTTTTTTTTGGTACTGGATTCCTGCCCAGCAGCAAATGTAGTTTAATCTCATCATAAACTGCCACCATGATAACAAACATGCCAACTGTGTGGTCTCCCACCGCACACGCCAGCTGTAGAATTGTAGGAGGGGCTTTACCAGATAAGGATGGCATTAGGTTGGGTCGACCGTGTCCTGTGGATTATTGTAATCCAGATTTTGTATGAGTGCTGGTTTGCTTGTTCTTTGCTTGCTCAGTTGTGTCCTGCATGTGTGGAGGCTGCAAGATGGCTCTCAACGTGCGTCCTTTCCTGCCCACTCTGCTTTTGATGGCAACTCACGGTAGGATTTGATTTGCTTTATTGACTTGTGATGCCAGACCTGATGCTCACTGTGTACTCACATCTTTTGCCATCTGAGTCTGAATTTCTTCTCAGAATCTCAAATTTAAACTTCACAAATTGACTTCCATATCTTGTTTTTTCACCTTTAAAAATGACAGTACGGTTTATTTAGTCTGCTTATTTTCAGTGACTTCTGCGTATACGTGCTGACAGATTGATGGACATATTCTGTTTGTTTGAATTGGGGATAAATGTGTCCTAACAGTCTCTTTGATGAACTCAAAAAAAGTCTTTTTGAAATGAGGGTTTTGGGTTTTTTTTTTTTTTTTTTGGTACTGGATTCCTGCCCAGCAGCAAATGTAGTTTAATCTCATCATAAACTGCCACCATGATAACAAACATGCCAACTGTGTGGTCTCCCACCGCACACGCCAGCTGTAGAATTGTAGGAGGGGCTTTACCAGATAAGGATGGCATTAGGTTGGGTCGACCGTGTCCTGTGGATTATTGTAATCCAGATTTTGTATGAGTGCTGGTTTGCTTGTTCTTTGCTTGCTCAGTTGTGTCCTGCATGTGTGGAGGCTGCAAGATGGCTCTCAACGTGCGTCCTTTCCTGCCCACTCTGCTTTTGATGGCAACTCACGGTAGGATTTGATTTGCTTTATTGACTTGTGATGCCAGACCTGATGCTCACTGTGTACTCACATCTTTTGCCATCTGAGTCTGAATTTCTTCTCAGAATCTCAAATTTAAACTTCACAAATTGACTTCCATATCTTGTTTTTTCACCTTTAAAAATGACAGTACGGTTTATTTAGTCTGCTTATTTTCAGTGACTTCTGCGTATACGTGCTGACAGATTGATGGACATATTCTGTTTGTTTGAATTGGGGATAAATGTGTCCTAACAGTCTCTCATTGTCATCTGTGGCTGCCTGGACATTTGTTTTTGTCGCTCTCCATCTGCTTGAACAGTCATCCTGAGCAGCTATGCTCAAGAGGTATGAGGTATCTGCACCAACACTACAGCATTGTGCATGAAAATGTTGTTTAGTACATAAAAATTCTACTTAGACAGTGGAAATGAAAAGTCAATTAGACTGGACCATGTTGGGTCAACCGACATAGACTAAGACAAATGTTTATTACTGAGTGTGTAGTTTTTAGTGGCACCCTCTGCAGCACAATGCTGTTTCTAATATTTTGGTTATCTTTTTGAAAGCTGTTTGAGTATTTATTCAATGGCCTTGATATCAAGCTTGAGGTCCATGTATTAGTACGCTCGTCATCCTCACTCGGAAGAAAATTCAGAATAGCAACAGAATGATTGTCCTACTTGTCGTGTTTTTTTTCCCCATGACTATAAGACTAGTAGGACAACTACATGTTTCTGTGAGGCAAACGTGTACTAGATGAGACCTGTGCTAATAAGGACAATTTTACTAGTGGCAGTTTTATGGTAAGTTTAGATACATGCACCCCAAAAATCTATGAAGTAACGTGGTGTGCCTCAGGGTTCAATTTCAGGTCCTTTATTGAAATAATTAATGCTCCGTCTCTGCAGTGTCCTCTGGAGGCATGGTTACATTTGTGTGTCTCCTGATGAAAACCGATGCGAGGGCTGCACTTTTTAACTGTATCTGTGCATGAGTACAACTGCCGTGTCTTTCTCGTGACATATTGTCCCGCTACTGTAAGACTTTTCTGCACACTAGTAGGACAAATTACATGTTACCACTGAGGCAAAACTACAAGTGGTATGTTGTACTACAGTAGTGACTTTGTAAAATTCTACTAGTGAACATCCCCCGATACACTAGTAACATGCAGTTGTCCTACTAGTCTGCCCATGGTCTCTTACTAGTGTAAGAAATGCGATACGGTAGTGGAGGAGAGAAAAAAACAAACAAACATTACAAACAGTGAAAATGAGTTCTATTACATTGTTGACACTTGCCGGTTTTGTCTTAAATTATGCAGTTGTATATTAATACTGGGTGGCCCGGTGTCCAGTGGTTAGCGCATCGACCTCACAGTGCAGAGGTACCGGGTTCAATTCCAGCTCCGGCCTCCCCGTGTGGAGTTTGCATGTTCTACCCGGGCCAGCATGGGTTTTCTCCGGTTTCCTCCCACTTTCCAAAAACATGCATAACAGGCTGATTGAACACTCTAAATTGTCCCTAGGTGTGAGTGTGGGCGTAGATGGTTGTTCGTCTCTGTGTGCCCTGCGATTGGCTGGCAACCGGTGCAGGGTGTCCCCCGCTTACTGCCCGATGACGGCTGGGATCGGCTCCAGCACCCCCCGCGACCCTTGTGAGGATTAAGCGGATCAGAAAATGGATGGATGGATATTAACACTGGTATATGTTTATTTAAGGCGACTGTGTCTGAAGCATGGACCAGCAGGTCGTGCAAATGCGACTGTGAAGAAGGTGTGTCACCAACTGAGTTCTCCTCCTTTGGCTCCTCTTCAGTGAGGGGAGTGGACTGCATGCCAGGTAAGACCCAGTGTCATCACCACATAAACATTTTATCCAATAGACATTTAAAAAAAAATCCGCTCTGAAAAAAGATTGGCATTCACTTTCAAATAGAATACTCTCTGGTATCATGCATTGCGGAGATACTGTGTGCAAGGGTGGAAAAGTGATTGAAGAAGATGTCTATTTATACCCACATGCATGCATGAATGCATCACACTGCAGGGTGAACGTGTTCCTCTAGAGAGGAAAGGTGGAGCCATCAGCAAGGAGGATCTCCACACCGAGGTCGTGCAAGCTTCTGCACTAATCTAAATATGTAATCCAAGCAAGAAAAAAAAAGGCATTAAGCTTCCGTGATATTTGTGCAATTAGGGTTTGAGTCGGAAGTATGATGTTATTGACATTAATGATTTCACTGGGCGATGAAACAATAAGAGTTGCTTTCAGAGGAGAGGGAGAGACAATCAGCTGATATTCATGAAATGTTTTAAAGTGTTCTTCCTTATTAGTTGGAATTTCTATCATTGATTAAAAAAAAAAGTCTAAACATTTTTGAATTTACATTCAAACTTAGATGGCACAAAACACGACAAGTATTCTTATATCTATGCCACCTTAACTAGATTTTCAGTTTATTATTTATTGATTTATTTGTTGTTTTTGGTGACTGTGTTCTGTTTCAGAATTTCATGTTTAATAGTAACAGAACACCTTTCCTTTCACATACATTTTATAAACTTTATGATAAGATAACATGAATAGAACATATTTGTAATTAGATTGCATACACTTATACATTACATATATATATACATGTACTGAATACCATTTTTTTAAACCACCCAAGACATCTATTTTAGATCTTGTGGTATTTTTGTGGCATCTGAGTTTTAATTTGAAATTAATATGTCGATTATTTACACAGTTTATGCAGTATTGACAAATGATTAATCTATCTATTTTAAATAATCTATTATTATTATTATTTTTTTTTTAACCATTAAAAAAAGTTTTCAAACTCAGGCGCCCCACTTAAACTTGCATTAATTCTGAGTGACAAAGCAAAAAATGGATGTAATACGTCTTGTGTGATGATGAACAAAGTGTGAAGGCAAACTTTTTCATTTGTTGCCATGAACATGTCCTCATATGTTGCCACATTGCATCCAAGTCTCAGGCTTTACTGTTCTAAACATTTACTTCCAGCAGATTGCCACGCACAGAGCTTTTGCTCAGTGCGATGTAATGCTGGGATTAGACTGGATGTTCCCCAGTGCCTGATCACAAAGTGCAGCATGTTGCAACACGCTTCTTTTCCAAGGGACAACAACCATCTTGGTGGAAATGTCTTTCTTGTCTCATCTTTTTTTTTTCACTCAAAATGAGGATTCACATCAGGACTTGTTATTTTTAGTCGTGGACATAAGGGCGCAGACTGACCACCAGCTTCAGAGGGTTCAACATGGCCATCTGTCCAACCCCTCCACTAATGGCCCTGACTGATCGCTGGCAGTGGAGAATTAAAAATGGGTGCTTTTAGGATCTTCACTGTTGGGCTGCTTATCACTCAGGCACATTATAGGACATTTGTGTCAGCCCTTATCCTTATATGAACCGTTTTGCAAGTGGAAACATCATGGAGATACCCTGTGGTGACTATGGAGAACAATTGCATTTTAATGATTATTTTAATAAAGACGTGGAAGCTCCCTCTGATGGCTGTTGAAAGACTGGACTATTAGAGAGAAAACAAAGCTATATAAAAAGGACATATTTTAGGCTGTTTTCCAACCTGTGTATCATGCAAAAAAAAAAAAAGTATTCGAAGGGTTAGAAACAAATTGTAAACGATGGGATATTTTCATATTAATGTTAGTTAAGTATGTTATGGTAAAATTGATGGTGACTTCACAATTTAGAAGGGGGTTTCACACTTTTTGTTGCTCTGATGGTTTTCACCGAGGAAAACATGAGAAACCAATGCAACGCCTAATGAAGTTCAAAGTCATGGAACTGGAAGTGTTGGAGGAAGAGGCAACCAAATAGTACTGTATATTCGGCCTTGTGCACACAAAATAATTTTTCTCAGCTTAGAAGTTTGTTTACCTGAGACGCCGCACATGAAGATTCAAATAAATAAATAACTAAATAAATCTGGCGTTTACCATTTTGGTCGTACCGTGCGGTGTTTTCAGTTGTTCTCAACACAGAACACACACATGAAGCTTCCGTTCCATCTCCAAACAAGTCCTCAGAGACCAAAATCTTATGCATGCTATGCCAGCATTTCCCAAGTATTTCCTTCTTCTTGCAGAGTGTCCATACCATAAGCCTCTTGGCTTTGAGGCTGGATCAGTGAGTCCGGACCAGATCACCTGCTCCAATCAGGACCAGTATAGCGGATGGTTCTCCTCTTGGCTCCCAAACAAGGCTCGCCTCAACAGTCAAGGATTTGGGTAGGCAACCTGCAAACCTGTGATAGAATGAATAAAGGAGGAAAATGACAAAGGCTTCGGTTATGTTTTCATGAATCACTTACCAGCATGTTTGTGCTCTAGCTGTGCATGGCTCTCCAAGTTCCAAGACAGCAGCCAATGGCTGCAGATCGACCTGAGGGATGTTATGGTGGTCTCGGGAATCCTCACTCAAGGTCGCTGTGATGCCGACGAGTGGGTGACCAAATACAGTGTGCAGTACCGCACGGACGAAAAACTCAACTGGATCTTTTACAAGGACCAGACTGGGAATAACAGGGTCAGTTGGAAAAATACAATCATTAGCCACTTAGTTAGGTGTCCAAAAATCAACCTTTATGGACATAGGAATGGTCAGTTTTGGTTGAGAGATCTACCAATTAAACACGTCTATTACTGAGTTTGGAGAAACTTTAGTCAAGTGGCTCTGTATTTTTTTTTGTTGCACCCCGTGTAAATTCACTCTTGTCTTAGTTTCCTTAAATAACTCAAAATCCAGCTAAAATTTCTATGCCACTGGCAACAAAAGTGAATACATCCCTAAATGAAAATGTCCAAATTGTTAAACTGTGTAAGTATTTATAGTGTTATATATTTACAAGGGTGGCACAGTGGGCGAATGGTTAGCTCGCCACCCTCACAGTGCAGAGGTGCAGGGTTCGATTCCAGCTCCGGCTGGCCTTCCTGTGTGGAGTTTGCATGTTCTCCCCATACCGGCGTGGGTTTTTTCCGGGTACTCTGGTTTTCTCCCACATTCCAAAAACATGCATGGCAGGTCAACGGAACACTCTAACTTGTCTCTAGGTGTGAGCGTGAATGGCTGTTCGTCTATGTGTCTCCGCGATTGGTCGGCAACCAGTTCAAGGTGTCCCCCCCCTACTGCCCGATGACAGCTAGGATAGAATCCAGCACGCCCGCAACCTTTGTGAGGATAAATGGATTAGATAATGGTTGGATGGATGGATGGATATATTTCCAAAAAACATGAGTCATGATCTCACTTTTGAGAGATATTTTACTTCACTTTTTTCAATGCCCCAACCCACAACTTTTAGGGGCTTTCGTTTGGTCGATTAATTTTTTTTTTTGTTATGGTGCTTCTGATAGTCCAACACCCAAGTTGAGTGGAAAAAAAATGCTGCTGATGCACTGTCAGTCATTTATTAAATGAGCCAACATTCAGACACATGAATGCAAAATGAAAACAGTCACATGAAGCAGAGGCTAACATTGACCTAACTGCATGCAAAACAGCCAACCACTTACAAGAACTAGTTCAATGAAAAGTTTTGTATTAAATGTTTGCTCTTACAATGACGCGGTTACAAGTGATAGTTGTCAGACACAACTTTTTCTGATGCTTCTCTCAACTCTCCTCAGGTGTTTTACGGGAACTCCGACCGCTCCTCGTCAGTGCAGAACCTCCTGCGGCCGCCCATTGTGGCGCGCTACATCCGCATCCTCCCCTTGGGCTGGCACACACGCATCGCTCTGCGTCTGGAGCTGCTGCTCTGCATGAACAAATGTGCCTGAGCCTCGAATCCTGTTCTCCTCGAGGCCTTCACCTCCGACCTCCTCTGTCCAAACACTCTAAATGTATGTGTAAACCTTGATTATTTTTGAATCCTTCCATTACAGTTGTATGAGGGTCATTCCAGGATTGGAGAACAATTTAGGCACTGATATCGTGAAACGACAGACAATTGATTTATTCTTTTTTTTTTTTTTTAAACAGGTAATAAACCTCCATATAATTTGATTCATCCAGCTCAACTCTCAAAAGTAAGCTTTAAGATCAATGTGTCAAACTCAAGGCCCGGGGGCCAGATCTGGCCCACCACATCCCTTTATGTGGTCCGTGAAAGCAAATCATCTGTGTCAACTTGCATGACACTTGCCAAAATCTGTACTGAATTGTCAAATTGTCATATGTAAAAAACAACGTTGAGATTTTGCAATAATTTTGTTCCCCTCTTTACAGTCAATTGAACAATAATTGAAAAGACTATTATAGTTTACTTGATTAATTCGAAAACTAGTAATCCATCAATTTGTTGTATACTCTCGTAATGGCCCTCTGCCATATTTTGTTGTTCGGCACAACCCCGTTACAGTTACTATTAGGGCTCAAAATAAGTGGTTGAGCATCGCACTTTGGGAATCAAAATTATAATTTTATGCCTCCATAAACGCATTGAATTGCAAAAGTGATGTTGTCTCTGCTGAGTCTTGGTCCTTCCTTCTTTTTCTCTCTTCCTCTTGATGGTGAAAAACGTTTGAGGAACAGGGGTGCGTCTTGAGAGAAAAAATACTTACGAGCATAATAACAACTATTCAAACGGTGAAATTGTTTTGACAATTACAAAGAAAAAAAAAAGACCAAAAAGCTGATTCAAGACATATTTTATCTGTATGTGTTTGATTTGTAAATTATTTGTTGTTCTTTTTATGATATTATCCAATTCTAAAATGTCCTTCAATTCTGGAATGAGCGGATGCAAATATTTTTTCAAAAGGTTTATTTAGACTTTATTGAATACAATGTGGCGGCCCGGTGGTCCAGTGGTTAGCGCGTCAACCTCACAGTGCAGAGGCACCGGATTAAATTCCAGCTCCGGCCTCCATGTGTGGAGTTTGCATGTTCTCCCCGGGCCTGCGTGGGTTTTCTCCGGGTACTCCGGTTTCCTCCCACGTTCCAAAAAACATGCATGGTGGGTTGATTGTACACTCCAAATTGTCCCTAGGTGTGAGTGTGAGTGCAGATGGCTGTTCGTCTCTGTGTGCCCTGCGATTGGCTGGCGACCAGTTCAGGGTGTCCCCCGCCTACTGCCCAAAGACGGCTGGGATAGGCTCCAGCACCCCCCGCGATCCTTGTGAGGATTAAGCGGGTCAGAAAATGGATGGATGGATGGATGAATCCAATGTTTGATATGCAAATGAACTCTGAATTGTATTTGTTTAAAGCAGTCTCACACTGGCTGAATTAATTTTCCTTCGTCGCAAATTGTTACATTCACACTGAACTGGCATCGAATCAAAGGAGTAATTAATCGTGGCATTTTGCTATGGAGGAAATCTGCACAGATGTGCAAACAAACCAATCTTGCACACGCCTCTCATGTGTGACAACTCACTGAAACGCTCGCTGCCTTCTTTTGACACGAGGTGGTCAGCAGGGAATTTTACAGCTCTCACTAAGCCTCTCCTTACGAGCCTCTAAGGAAAAGGAAGGTGATAACTTGACTATAATCTTCTGTCGGTCATGGAAAGAAACCCCCCTTGGATTGTTTTCCTATATGCCGTGACAATCCCATAGTTTTGTTACGATAAATGTTCCTAATGCAGATTCTGTGTTTCACGATTCCATTTCCTATCTGAACGTATCCTGTCTTTCTGTTTGGATTTGATTTTAATTTAATTTACACTGGATTTTTTTTTTCAACGTCACATTTTGAACGCTGATTACATTTTTGATCATCAAAATAATGATTAAAAATAGGAGTAAAAATAAATATCAACATTTCTATAAATAAATAAATAAATTGGGTGATATACTGTATATCTTGTGGTTGTTTTGGTTGTTTTTCACATCTGTGAAAAAAAATCAGGTGGTACAAATATCTTGTATTTTGGTGCTATGTATTTTGAATTGGAATTTGTTGAAATTTCTGATGATGATTTTTTTTCATGTCAAAATAATTCTGTTAGAAATGTGATGGTTAAAAAAGAAAAGAAATCCAAGTTGAAATGTTGACGCCAATTGTAGCATCCTCCCAAACGACTTATATTTATTTCTTCTTGATTGTTGAATTTGAATGCAAAAAAACTCGACAATACCCTATGTGTTGGTTAAACGCTCAGTTCAGATTACATGTCTTGTAGCATTGCCCCACCATGGATTTTGTGATTGATATTAAAGATATCCTCAAAGAATCTCTCTTAATGTCATTGACTCGTTGTTATATTTATCCAGTGAACTCTCTGTATTGGGACCAAGCTCTGCTGCCCATAGCAGAAATCTATGTGTAATCCCCCAAAAGGTTGAGCGTACTGTAATTGCCAAAGGATGAGTTTTATTCCTCAACTCACTTCAGCAGTTCCTTGGTACGAAGATCCCACCAGATGCAAAGCAATATTGTTAGGATGGGCAGGGAATTTCATGTTACAATGCTATATTAGGATACAAACTGAAAGGGACAAAACGGCCAGGATGACCCATTTTTCACTTAAAACTCTCTTTGTGTAGTTTGATCAGGAAAATGATACTACATTGCATTTTCAATTTTATCCATTGGTTTTGGAGAAACTAACTAGTCTTGAAACACTTCTTATTCCTCTGTAATATGGAAATGGGGCAGCATAGCTCATGGTAGCGTGGCCCTCTTTCAACCCAGAGGTTGCGGGTTGGATCCCCGGCCACTGTAACCATGTCGGCGTGTCCTTCAGCAGGTTGCTGAAACCCCTGGTGCTACGTTATCAGTAGGTAAGTGAGGTATCATTTTTCATAGAGGAGGAAGAATATACAGCGTGCCTGTGAGAGTATTGTTTTGTTATCAATCTATACGTGTTTAAATTCGACTATTGGTGCTAACCGTGAAGTATGCGAATGGTGTTTGTCATTATGTCTTAAGGCAACACTGCTTGGTTCTTTTAAAAACTCATTGTGTAATCTCTTTGTTTTACGTTTGGTTTGATATTACACTTATATTTGGGAGTGTCAAACAGCTGAAATCTATTTTGAATGACTTGTTTGCTATTTGCTAAGCCGCCGCTTATTGCAAAGTGAGTTGAATTCAGCTCACTGCCACCATAGAGTCTCAAGTTACATATCTATTTCACCATGAAATTTAGGTCATATCTCAAAGCACACTGTATTTTCTTTTTACTCTGGATGCCCCAATTACCAAGATCATGTTTTTTTTCTCTCAGTCAGACCAAACAAATGTGGACACAATTAAAAAAAAAAGATTTTTATTATGATATCATTTTAGTGTAGACTGGTCGGTGTTAGATACACTCTATTACTTCTATTTACACCTTGTAAGAAGAGGGCATCTGTGTACAGAAAACAATGAAGTGCTGCTCTTGGAAACACATTCATAGTCGAGAGCAGAAAGAATCAATGAAGGTATGTGAAGTGTTTGGGGGTTGAAGCCTCTGATTTCATGTCAGTAATGAGCGAATGTAAGGCTTCAGGTCACAGGCAAGGCAAACTATGTCAACACTGTTTCTAGTGAAGATGTAAACAAATCAAATACAATCATTGTTTTCCATAACCACAAGATGAGGCAGCTCAAGGAAAATTACGAAGATATTCAATGCACACCCGAAAAAAACGGTCTCCCTCTTGACTGATATTAGGCTCCAATTACACTTATTTAACAAGTGATGACATCAATCAATCAGTTCTGTCAGTCAGTCAATTAATGTTATTGCTTTAAATCATCCAAGTAGCTTAATATAGTAGTTTATTTAGCCTTTTGCTTTGTTTCAATTTTTTTTTTTTTTTGGACAAATCAGTCTATCTACCATGGAGACAAAAAGCCTACACACCCCTGTCCAAATGTCAGGTGTTTAGAACTTTTAAAAAAATGAGGCCAAGATAAATCATTTCAAAAACTTTTTTTTTTCACGATTAAATGACCTATAGCCTACACAACTAAATTGACAATAAAAAAAAATCTTGGGGGCGGGGGGGAATCTATAATTTAAATCACGAAAACCTGACATTTAACAGTAGTGTGTATTCTTTTTCTATCTATCTATCTATCTATCTATCTGGCTAGCTAGCTAGCTAGCTAGCCAGCTATCTATCTAAATATTCATTAAAAATATGAATTACCCCTGATTATGACAGTTCAAAACAATTCTTAAGCCATAAATAAGTATCAATTAATTGAAAATAAACACTCATTTTAAAAAAATTAATGTGTCTGTTGCGTTGTAGTCAGCAGACAAAGACAGAACTGTCACCAACATGCGGTTGCTAGTATTAGCGACTAGCTGTTCACTGGAAGTTTGAGTGAGACTGGGATGCAATAATTATTGTTTGAAGCCTTTCCATGGGGTTTTATGACACACACTATCATCACATTATTTCTAGAAGATCTTAAAAGTGGCAAATGACTCGTGTTAAGATTCCACGTTTTTTATCTTCATTCCAAGATGCTCACTTTTCACAATAACAATTTCTTGATACCAAAAAAATCAAAGGTAGCAGCAAGGAAGAGGAGAGCTGTTGACAAACAGCCTCAAAATGCTTTTAACTGCTGGACACGTATATTCTTGAACGACACCTGTAATACGACATATTTTTGCTCCCATGTAGGGTAATCATCGTTTCTCGGAAAGAAACGGAAAAGTGAAAAAAAATATGAAAATCTGTTTATACCATATTAAACTGAACAAAAAAGGACATTCACCATTACATAATCTTTGTGACATATTGTATTGTCAACACATACATATCTATTCATCTCTGTGTCAAAGTAAAGCTCTTATAATTACACATTTAACACTGTATATCCTTTTAACAATCCCATATATCTTATTAGAGATATAACTATAGCTTATATCTTCGTATGTGAAACAAATAACAATAAACTTTCTTCATATAAATCTTTTTCTCTCTCTCTATTTTATCAAATATTTGAAAAAACATTTGCTTTAGTGACCACCAGGAGGAGCAAATGTGCTGCAGTAGAGTTCCGTGACGGGGAGGTGGGAGCAGAGGAAGTTTCTACTCCTCCAGGCAGAATAATAATCCTGAAAGGGTGAGACCAATGGAAAAAAAAAACTTTCGGCATTTAGTCCAATGTCTTCATATCCAGTTTACGGTTCATGTCCTTCTGTGCTCTTTGTCCTCACTACCAAACAATTCAGCGTGCTAGCAGAATGACTGTGTCTTACTAGTTAATTAGTTCCATTATGAGTGCCACTTTTGGCAAGTATGCTATATATCAAACCCTTCTATTAAACTCCTGTGCTTCAAAAGTCGCACATCTTGTACCAATTAGGAGGCATGTGTCACACACGAGAAGCCATTTGGACCCCAGTGGCATTGATGTCGGTAGTGGAAGGCAGTAGTACCAAAACAATGACTAGTAATAGTAATACACAGTCATTCTACTAGTGCGCCCTAGTTGCGCGAAACTGAATTATCTGACTAATAAGGACAAAGAACATACTAATACATGGACTTTAAGATAGATAACAAGGATATTGACCAAATACAGTAAATGCTCAAAT
This sequence comes from Hippocampus comes, assembly GCF_001891065.2. NCBI lineage: Eukaryota > Metazoa > Chordata > Actinopteri > Syngnathiformes > Syngnathidae > Hippocampus > Hippocampus comes. The sequence continues at coordinate 4,609,957 of NW_017805824.1, forward strand.
GGGGTTTCATTCAATTCAGCGCTCTGGGACACAGGTGTCAAACTCCGGTCCTCGAAGGCTTCTCTCCTGCATCTACCGGTATTAGATGTTTACCTCCCCCACTACACTTGATTCAAAGGCTCAGGATTGTTATCAGGTTCCTGCAGAGCTTGATCAGCTGATCATTTGACTCAGGTATGTGGGAGGAGGGAAAGATCTAAAACATGCAGGATATTGGCCCTCGAGGACCAGAGTTTGACACCTCTGCTGTAGTAGAACCAGTAGGGCGCATTAGTAGAATGACTGTTTCTCCTAGTAAAGTTTTACCCACCACTATTGTCTTGCGCCACTGTATGAGATTTCTACATACCAGACAACCACATGTTATTAGTAAGGCAACACTACTAATGGGTATTTTGGTGCGACTAATAGGGTATAGGAGGCTACATGTGACACATGCCTACTAGGGAGAAGCGTTACTAGTGCAGCACATTTTTTTAGTAGTATGATTTCATTGCATACCAGTAGGCCAAACATGGCATGAGTTGTGGAAAAAGACAACCCTTCTACTAATGTGCTGAATTATCTTACTAGTGAGGACAAAGAGAAGACTACTACTATATCGACCCTAAACTAGACCCTAGAACTGGACCCTAAGCTGGATATCAAGAATTTGGAATAAATACTCAAAGGGCTTTCCATGGGGCCGGCCCCCTTGCAAGAGCTTGTTTGTGGCATTGTCCCAGCTCATCACGCCGAATGAGTGCAAGACTCTTTCACGTAAACTGTAACTAAAGTCAGACGGCGTCCTCTTCGATCCGGCTGGTGCGTCCACAATGAGCCGTAGCAGAGGTGGTACGGTTTGAGGTGGGTGTTTAGAGCGCAGTCTCCTTCAGGTCATTGAGGTTTGGCATTCTGGTGCGGGAGGCACGGGTAAAGGTGGGTCCGTTCGGTCCCGGTTTGATGCCCAGCTGTTCGGCCGTGAACTGCGCGCCTTCGGCCCGCTGCAGCGCCGACACATGCCAGGCGGACTCAAGCTGGCCCGGCAGCGGGTAGCTGGCCTTGCGGCTCTTGGCCTGGGATGAGCCACCTGCCCCGGAGTGGCCCCGGCTCTCTGTGTGCCCCCGGCTTTCGGTGTAGGCCGCTTTGGAGGAGGTCTGAGGAGGGTTGGGGAGAGGGGGCTGGAAGCGCAGGTCTGCGGGAGGAGGAGGAGGAGGCTGGCCTTGGTTTGGAGAAGGGGAGAGGTGAAGGAGCCTGCGAAGGGACTTCAGTGGTTGGCTCTGCAAGTGAAAGAGACATGAAGGAAAGTCAGTAGAAAATAAACACTCAAGTAAAATAAGGATAACCGACAAAATCTACAGAACTACAGGAACAACATTTTTTGTACTTACACTAAGTCACTTGGCACCACAAACTCTGATGGACACCTAACTTAATTAATTAGGCTTCCATCAAGTAACTAATAAATACGGTAGTTACGTTTCTTTCAAGGGATACAGAAAGCAAGAAAGTATTTGTACTTTTTTTTCCCCATCACTGACTGTAACACTTGATGGAAACCCAAGTACTATTAGAATTAATTACATAAAACATACACACTACTCACAAAAAGTTAGGGATATTTGGCTTTCAGGTGAAATGTACGGAAAATGTAAAAAGTTCACACTAACATCATATCATGAAAATCGGATATTTAAGTCGAAGGACGCACTGGTGATCTCCTCAACTCAACAATTCATTGAATCAAAACTTAACAACAATGGCGGGTACACCACAACAAAAAAATTCAAGATCTCAATAACTCGTCATGTGCCCTTGAGCGTCAATTACAGCTCGACGACAACGTCTCATGCTGTTCACAAGTCCACTTGTTTCTTCCCACCATTACTAGCCTGGTTTCAAACAGATATCTTTTTTTCAAATTTAGAGAGTAAAAGTAAAAATTAGTCCAACAAATACATACCCTCGTAAAATACATATGACAGAATAGAGTACCTAAGCACAGTACTTCCGATCTCTGACAGTACCACGAACCCTTGGGTGTCCATCAAGTGGTACAGTCAGTTGTGGCAATTAAAAATGTACAACTTCTTTGTTACTGTATTTACAAAAAAAATACTTTTGATACTTCTGTATTTATTCATGGTCAGATACTATGTTTCTAAATTTGATTCTACAAGTTGACTTCAACTTCGACCAACATTATTTTCTGGACAAACACTTTCTTCAAGTTCAATATTGCTTTCAGGTACTTTATTGCTTTCAGGTACTTTATACAAAATTGGTCTCAGCCAAGGCAGAGCCCACTCATATGCTTGAGAGAAAATAGAAAGCATGTACCTGAGAATGTGAGTCCATTGCCTTTTCTGTCGGCCATTCATTCACTCTCTCTCTTCCTCTTTCTCGTTCTCTGTCTCTGTCTCGTTCCCGGTCTCGGCTCTGCTCTCGTTCGCGGTCTCTGTCTCGGGAACGCTCTCGGTTTTTCCGACGGCTTCCGTGGTGTGAGGATGACTTGGCGCCCCTCTGCAGGGACATATGCTCTTGTGCAGTCCCAGGTCCCTTACAGCAACAATAGATGAGGTAAGCCTCACTTCACAAATCACTGATTCGTGCTTCCTTGTGGTAGCACCAAACAAAACACTAAGGGGGGAGAAGATGAAGGGACATGAAAAATACAGAAATACTTGCTATCCAGCTTTTGGTCCATGTCCTCTTTGTGGTAATTCTGTGCTGAATTGTGTTCTGGTTAATGACCAATCACAACTCAGCTTGCAAACATCACATGACCAAACTCAGGAAACAGGTGAACGTCATCGGTCGTTACCTGAACCGTGAGTTACTGTGATGTCATTTTCAGTCAACAGCTAGTGGCAAAATGGCCGCCTGCTGAGAAGGATAAAAATGGGTTGATTTTTCTGCCTGATTCGTATTCCACAAACACAATAATAATCAGAATACCCTTTAAGCTGGATATCAAGGATGTCATATAAATGCTTGAAAATCTTTCCATAGTGGACGTCTTGTTTTGAACCCGTAAAAATCCCTGTGCGGCTCTGGCCTGAGCATTGTCACGCAGACGCAGTCATGTCTTCGTGTTGCGTTAAGCTCACTGTTGTGGCAGGATATGGCGGCGGAGGAGGCTGCTGTTGTAGCATCGGCGAGGGCACCACAGGAAGGACTTTGACAGCTGAGTTGTGCTTTAGGCTGTTCTTGGAGCTGAAGAGCGGGAAGAGGCTTTTCCTGATACTAGGGTTCCTCCCGTCCGCCATGTCCGTCTGTGAAAAGGTAAATGCATCACTGTCAGTTTCAGCATCTCCACATGACCAATTAACAAGGTCCGGAGTCATAGTTCTCCAATTGGTGGTGGAATACAAACTGCAAAAAAAAAAATTAAATCAGCTAGATGCAACAATGGTATACCAAATAAAACGTCATTTATCCAATATACCTCATAAGGTACTAGTACACTCTTTGACTTCATTACTAAGCCAACTCACTGCACTAGTATGCCAAAGTTGTCCTACTTGTGGGCAGAAATATCATGCAGTTGTGGTTACTTGTTTTAAAAGTGTGCCTTGGTTATTGTACTACAGTTGTGTGCTGTCTTACTCGTGATGACAAAGAGCTTACTACCACTTAGACCTTCAGTTGCATAATAAGGATATTGAAAAAAAAAGGCTTAAGTGCCTGTGAAAAAATAGAGACATTTTAATTAAAAAAAAAATCAAAAACTACAGAAAAAAAATATTCACAAAAATCTTGAATATTGCATATGTAACATGTAAAATGTACAAAAAAAGTGAAGGGGGTTAAACACTTCTTAAAGTCACTGTTGATACACTGCGAGCGAAATGGAGGGTTCTGTTCATAATCAGACAAAGCTAAAGCCGTTTGAAATGAATCATTTTCAGATGTATTCCATTGACTTTTGCCCATTTTCAGTCTGTTTTGTGTTTTTTGCCTCAGCGGACATCATGGTAATCATTTACCCCAATTGTCATCAAATAAATGGATCAATTGCGGCAAAGCGTTCTTACTATTTGCGTCTTCTTCTTTTTCTTTTTGATGGCTCTGAAGAAGCCTTGTTTTTCTTTCTCTTTGGTGGGCTCTGGAGGATTCATCACCATTGCTTCAGCAGCACTCCTGAAAATGGAAAACATAATCACCAACCATATTTGTAATGTGATAAATGAGTTCACTGAGTGAAGAGTGAAGGAAAAAAAACCCCACTAAAATCACAGCAATATTACTCTCAGAGAAATTGACTTGATTGAGTTATTTATTTTATAATCCCATCTGGTATGATGCGGCATCATTGTTTTTATAGTGCCAGAGGATTTTCATTAAGCGCTTGTATTGGGGTACCGAATGGGGCCAGGTAAGGTTGCAATATTTTCAATGCAAGTGAGGCCACTGTTCACTTGAAAATCCTTCCAGTTCTCTTAAAGGACGATTCTCACCACTCAAAGGCAGTCTGGCGTTTGGAGTGGTTAGCCATGGTAACGGGGTTGCCAGGAACAACGGGTACGACCGGTCCTCGACCCTGCCCAACACCCTCATGGAAAGATGAGGAGTTATCTGGTCTGGGCGATGGTACTGGACAGAAGCGAGATAAGACTTTTCGCAAAAGCATAAATCATCTTTAAGCTTATCCAGGTCGCCTAAATAAATCATTTTAAGTCTACCAAAAATACAGGTGATTACCTCGGTAAAAGCTACCAACTCTCCGAGGCATGGACTCAGTGAAAATCATCCGGTTTTCCTTGGAGGACACTCCATCCTCTCCATGAGGGTCGTGATACATACCGACCTGTAAGTCATGCAAATGGGCACAGTCTCACTTTTGTTGTCGCACAAGACACTGAGACAAGCATAAAAAGCTTCTTAGTGAAGTTACATTGATCACAGCAATAAAGTGTAAGGGGGCGTGTGACCAGTGCGGAACAAACCAGCTGTCTTAGATGGAAGTCAAACCTCATTTTTAGGCGGTCGCTGGGTATGAAAAGCAGCAGTGTTGTCCCTCGTTGAATCTTTGATGGGGGCGCAAGGGTGGCTCATGTCTTTCGGGGACTGCTCGCTCTGTTGGAGGGATATGCAGGTCAAAGCAGATTTATGGAAAGTTGTTTGAGCGTTGATTCCATATCATTACTATCCAGTTTAATGCAACGTTAACACCAGGTAGCCCCCGGACCACATAAGTAGTCTGCGGGCTTGTTCTACAAATAGCTCACAGATGAATATATTCACAGAAACACAGTGTTACTTATTGGTATTGATCTGTTCCACACCATATTAAAAATCATTGTGATAGCACACACAGCGCCAGCACTCACCCTGCTCATGCCATCCGTGCAGTCTTCCCTGGAGGAGCTCACTGAGTGCCCAGCGAGTGCGGTCCGGTGCTGAAGTTGCGGGGAGAGAAGCTGCAGACTAGAAGCTCGCGTTGGAATCGCCTGGCCCGGCGGGGGCAAGCCCGCCATCCCGGATTCTACGGCATGAGGTCGGTGGCGCTCTCTCCTCACGTACATGGAGTGCCGTTGAGGCCGTTGCTGAGAGGAGAAGGGGGACGAATAACCCAAGCCATAATGGTACGAGTCGTGTGGGGAGGGCAGCGTGTGAGTGGAGGGCATCCCTGCGCCCCCTGGGTCTAAGAGCTCTGGAGCCTTGGCCTCCTCTGTGGATGAGAGGGAAGATTTATGGCACGTTTTCAATGAGCTACCATCTATCTATCAAATTTCTACAGGCTCGCAGAGAGTCGGAATCTAGCCAGAACATATCGACAAACATTCACACGGTCTCTCAGTATCTCAGTGCACGCTTCCCTCTGAGAACATCCTGTTTGAGGGCAATATCATTTCTAATTGGATGAAGAAATATATTGGTCCATGAAAGGATCAAATTTCTCTTCTCAGAGGGAAGTGGCCACTGAGCATTACTGTATTGCCCCGAATATAAGACGGCCCTGATTATCAGACAACCCCCTCTTTTTCAAGACTCAAGTTTGAAAAAAGACTTTTTGAACACCAAATTAATTTTTATACAGAAAATAATTACAGTACATCTGAAACAAATGATTATAACAATATATTTGAGAGAAAAAGCATGTTATTTTGCCTCATTCAAAGCTAAAGTGCAATCACATTCGTAAATGAATGGCTTCTAGTTTTTGAAATGTAAATTACGTCATAACTTCTCCTCAGCTGCCGGTTCACCTGGCCGATCTTCGACCCACTTTTCTCCAGATTGGCACTACGTTTCTCCATTTTCTGTTATCTCTTCTATTATTTTCGTCTCTTTTCCTTCTTACCGCTATTTTTTATTTTTCTTCTTCGTGCTACCGCTATTTTTATTTTTATTCTTCGTGGCAGGGGTTCACTTTGGCCAAGTGAGTCAAGTTCAGCATTCGCTTCAATGATATCTGGCACCATCTAGCGTCGTGAATGTGTATAATGTCTAGACCCCGAATATAAGACGACCCCCACTTTTTCAGTCTTATTTCAATGCAAAAAACATGGTCTTATATACGGGCCAATATGGTAAGTAACACAGAGTGTCATCAGCAGGTTGCAACAGAAAGACTGGACCAATCAAAGAGGGGCATAGAAGTAGAAACGCATTCATGGATTAAACACCTGTTGCAAATTTTTGCCATTCAGCTCCTTGTCCAGTTGCAGTGAAAATATTACAGAAGGTCCAATTAGTGTAAATATTCAACCTACCGGGAACCAAAGATTTCTGTCTGGACTTGTGCCTGGAGGAGGAGTCGAGTGTGCTGCTCTCCATGCGGACGTTGCTGCTGCTACGGGATGCGGGGCTGTGCCCTGAGCGATCACTGTGTCGTGCTGAGGGGCTGCCTGGTGGCCCCGGGGCCCCCGAAGGGGCATTGAGGTCCAGACAGCTGGCAGGGAAGAAACGGGTACCGGGTCCCACTGCCGCTGTCGTGTTGGAGTTTAGGTCGTCAGGGTGGAGTCGACCGTCGCTGAGGTTCCCTACGGATTTGGCATCGCTTAGAGCGCTGTGGCTCTTGGACAGGCTGAGATAAGAGGCGGAGCTTTTGGACGAAGACGACATGGATCCGTGGGCTGAGTCGGCCACACTGTGGGTGTGTCTGCCGTGTTGTTTGTCTCCTCCTGACTGTAACGTGTTGGTCTTGCTTTCCAGGAAGGTGTGGCGTCCACCTTGCTGTTGTTGCTGCTGCTGAGTGCGAGAGGAACCGCTGGGCTTGCCGAGGCCATACTTCGCACTGTGTCCTTGCTCTGGCAACTTGGGCGAGGGTCCCACATTGAAATCAAATTCGGATTTGTTTTTGACTTCTTTAGGACTGAGGAGGTGCGGCAGGTTGTTATTAGCCAGATCTTTGCTGGACGAGGCAGAGCGATTGAGGGTCTGGGAGAGGTACTGACTCTTGGGGTGAAGTGTCGGGCTTAAACTCGACGGGGGTTTGTTACCATTCAGGAAACTCTCGTTGCCAAGGTGATGGAGGTCACCATGACGTGGGAGACTTGAACATTCTTTGCTGTTGGAGCGGCGCTGGCTTGAGCTCTTGGTGTGACTCCTATGGTGGCATTTTCAAATTCAGTGTGATTGTTCTATATCTGGCCACTTGGGGGCGGCACAATGAGCTGAACGTGGACTACGGCATCTAACAGTGGACCCTTTTTGTGCGTGTATTAAGTGTATGTGTATGTCTGTGCGTGCGTGCGTGTGTGTGTGTGTGTGTGTGTGTGTGTGTGTGTGTGTGTGTGTGTATTTACCACTCCCTTACACTTTAAACACGTTTAAATGCATTAAAACACACTTAAAATAATTAAAACAAGCTTTTTTTGTGTATTACTTATCAGATGCTCTCACTCTCGCTGTCAAGAAATGGGAGACTAAAAATGCACTTTGAGGAACATTAAAGAGCAGTTAAGTTGATTTGTCCAGCCCAGTTAAGTTTGTTGTAACACAAACACAAAACAAAAGATCATTAAGTATTTTATACTTAAACACCAAAATGTTTAACAAAACTATGTAATATCTTCTGATGAAAACCGACTAGCGTTAGTTTAATATATAATCCTAAATGCCAGAGATGGGCTATCAGAAATTAGTGTAGATGTTATGATTAGATTACAAAAACCCTTCAATATCTGAAACGTCAACACACATGCAAAGCACAACAGGAGCATCGTAGTAAAGGCATATCTTCTCTTTGAAAAAATAAAAATCTTTGAAATAGAGGTGGAGCGAACAAGCAATGATGACATAATGGAGCAGCACTGCATACTGTATAACAGACTCGAGTCATGCAAATTTGGATACGTAGCTATAAGCAGCATGAGAAGGACATCAAGGCAGTCTGATTGGATGTTAAGTCAGTGAAAGATACTTTGGCGATGTTATGACATCGTAATTACCGGTAAAAAAAAAAAAAAAATCATCATTAAAATATAAATCATCATGACAGATTAGTAAGATAAATATCCATTATTATTTCTTGATATGATAATAGATCAATAGGTGAAGTGTAATTATAAGAGCTGTTTACTGGACCTTGTTGGGACTGTGTTCTCTCCATGATGGTGTGTTTTCCTCTTGGAAGAACGTGGAGGGTTGGGCGAGGCGGGTGAAGGCCTCTCTCTCTCCACCTGCCTCAGAGGCTGGAAGGCTGGATGATTCAGACTCTGCTCAGTAAGATAGCGCTCGGTCGGGTTGAGAAGCAGCAGGTTCTGATGAGTAAGACACAAGTGCTTTCAAAGGGAAATCTAGCAGAAAAGGTTCTTTGCAATAATATGTGGCTCCACTAGTCTGAACATGGCACTCTGATTAATATTGCATTTGTGCAAGAAGAATTCAACAGATCAATCTATGCCATTTTGCCCACCCTCTATTGTCGACTGACACTGACATCAAACTGCCCTCGGGCTTGCATAGCGAGTGCCACACACGGCCAACCCCTGAAAACAGGTGAGCTGTGTGTCACTAGTCGGCCTGGTGCCCTCTTCTGTGATTAAATAAAAAAAAAATAATTAAAAAAATTGAAACACATTTCCATAATTACTACCGTAATACAGTGACCCCTACAATGCATGTGAATAGGGACTGAGCCCCTGCTTGGAATAGTGGGAATAATCACCTCCCCTAAGGCAAAAGGTTTATTCTGTACTGCTTTGAATGCTGGCAAACGACTACTTTTATCGAAATAAAGGTCTTTAACCCCACCATATTGGTCAGGATTTTTCAGCAAACGACACAGGATACGTAAAAAAAATAGTTTGTCAAGTTACAAAACTTAAAACATGCAGGGGGTTTGTTGTCTCTAAATTTTATGCAACAATGTCATTGGATTGTGTTTGAATTTTACCTTCATAAGATCCAACATCAAACCGCTTAAAATGCCTTGGTACCTTCTCTCCAACGTCTGAGGATGCGTAACTGAGGGAAACTGAGACACACACATGCACACACACACACATCCACACGTTAATCCTTGATTTTTTTATTATTTTTTTTCCCTGCTTGTCAGATGTTCTAATTGGCTAAGGTCACACATCACTCGAGGTCTGTATCACAAACAAGCAATCTACTGCACACACTCTCACGCACGTATTCATAGTAGGCCTTTTCTCCTGTGCTTAGTTTCTATGAGTCACAGCACTGCACTCAGTCATGAAGAAGCGAGAGAGCGATTAAGAGAGTGAAGACCGACGAGGAAGAGGGGGAGGAAAAATTATGCGAGGAAGACGACACAAAGGAGAAACGACCAGTATGTTGTACCCTGATTCCGTGAAAGCGAGGGTTGTTGTAGAAGAGTTTCATCTGCTCAGCAGGAAGTGGCCCAAGGACCTTCTGAATAGTGAATAGCTGTAAATAATAAAAACATACAATCATTTGGTGATAATTTGATAGATATTGTGGTGGGGGGTGGTGTGATGGGGCTAAGGAATTAGGATTGGAATTCATCAAAACCTTACTTACTGGTGTGCGTGCATCAGGTGTCCGCACGTTTGATTAAAACAATTTTTTTTTTTGCGCACACTAAAGTTCAGTTTTACAAACGAATTCAGACCCTCTTTGATAAAGAAGACCCCTGGACACTACTTGTAGCACTAAAATGCCTACTAGTAGTAGTCGTTTTACTAGTAAGATTACTAGTAAGTTATCGTCGTAGTAGGAGGAGTAGTAGTAGTTGCCATACTGATGGGCAGAAATGTTGTTCAGTCGTTGAAGGCCATGTAAGCATTTATTCCTTTGTCCATCTAAAGCTTTATGTACTGTACGAGTATGCTCTTTGTCCTCACTCATAGGACATACGTATTAGGCATTTTAGTATGACAGGTACATGTTACAGGTGAGGTAAAACTGCACAAGTTGACATCTGTGTGTTACTAGTACTACGAGTGAAATGTTAGATGTTAACCAGTAGAATTTGGTTTGGAGTGTGTGGTGTGCAGATGTCAGCAATAAGTACAGTATACAGTTTATGCCAAAATGCCAGGAGGAGGAGGACAAGTGTGCAGAAATGTCATGTAGAAGTAGAAGGCAGCACTGGGGGGGAAAAAAAAAACATTCAACACACACACAACACAATAATTGCTCCCTACTCTTTCTTGTAGTGCGATGAATTGTCTTACTAGTGAAGACAGAGAGCATTATAGTACATGGACCTTAAACTAGACATGAAGGATATCTAATAAATGCAAAACGCTTTTCTGACTTCAGTGGAGAAAATTTGGATCTGCAATATTATGATTGGATTAACTTTCTTCTCTTTTTAAAATGATCACCTACTCGTAAAAGAAGAACGATTAATAAGATATGCTTAGTTCGAATGCTAAAATATTTTATTTCAGCGGGGTGGAGGGGAGGGTGTTAACAAACCTGATCAATCTCGCTTTCCCCTGGAAACAAAGGCTGCCCGTCGCTCAGTTCCCCGAGGATGCACCCCACTGACCACATGTCCACCGCCTTGCCATAAGGAGCCCTGACATGACAGGATGAAGAAAATGTGCCACGTCGTTAACAGCGCATTATGACCTCAGCGAGGAAATGAGAAAACACGGGTGGCGGCGCGAAAAATGAAGAGGAGAGAGAAAGAAAAAAAAATGTCATTGGTGCAGGGAAATAAAAAGTGATATGGTGTGCGATGGGAAGTGATGCTCATAAAGCAAACGGTCATTTGCAGGAGAGTGGTGAAAAAAGGCGAGCGATCTGGCAGTAGCTGAGCAGAGGTGGTGGTGGTGGAAGAGAAGATTTGAGGGGGCGGTATTCAAACAGCGTCTCAATAAGTGTTCCAGGGCATTTGCTAAATCAGGCAAGCGCACCGAGTCTACGTGACTTCAGCTATCTCCCAGCTAGACTGGACTTCTTATGCAGAACATCACATTTAACACAACATAGCTGCCTAAACACAATAATTTGATCTCAAGACCAAAAAGGTTAATGTTGTTGTGGAGGGCAAGTCGGTGTAAGCGCACGCAATATCGATAAAAAGACAGGATAGCATGCTGATCTCCACCAAGGCTTTAATACTGTATTTGTGAAATGTGAAATTGGCAAGTGAACGACGAGAATGATGATGTTAACCCTTACACACTGTTCATTTTCCAGGGACACGTGTGATGTTTCATCGTAATTGTAGATATCATTTGTGAGCTACAGTCTGTCTGATTTCTAAAAGAAACGGATGATTAATACACAATTCAACTCAAAGGAAATATGTATTTTTTTGTGTTTAAAAATTTGCTCCTTGAGCAGGGTTAAATTTGCTCCGGTTTAAGCTGTTTTCAGGGGCTACACCGGTGTAACTTTGTACGTGTGAATGCTCTACGGGGGCAGCCTCGGTGCTGCACCAGAGCAAAAGTTGCCGTGTGAACACCCCTAAAGGGAACTTGTCCCTGTTGAGGTACCCCAGCTACAAGGGGCTGTTTTGGGAGGAGGAGCAGTAATGGTCGAAGAATCTAGATATTCTTTGTGTTAAGTGGCCCAAACTATTTGTAAATGAACAAAATTTTATGCTGCCTGTTACCCTTATAAACAGTTTTTTTTTTAACTAATGCTTCTGAAATAGCGTTGACAAACTGTGATTCAGCAATAACAGAAGTTCGGTTAAAATAACGATGACGGACTGACAGATTGGAGGGCCGCGGGCCAGCGATGACTGGAGGACTGGCAAAACTTATGTATGATTATTATTATGTTATTTTACGCTTTCACTGTTTTGAGATTCCCCCATATCCCATGAAAGCCCAACAAATGCATGTTTTGCAAATGTGCAGGGACACAGAAAGTTCTCAAGACTGTTTCAAGTCCCCCTTGAAACCTGTTCCAAAAAAACAAACAAAAAAATGAAACATATCTGGAATGTAGTTTTATTTTCAATACCATTGATGCCAAACTGGTTAATTTAAAATTCATTTAAGGAGACATATAACAGCCTTACTCAACACAAATTTTGTTGCACCTGTACGAAAGAATTACATTTTATTTTTAGGGGGTATTTTGGGTCATCTTTGAGAGAGGAATCAAATTTTGAGGTGAAAGACTGACATTAGGGTATTTTTGTTGCTGTCTAATGTCAAAACAGGTCAAATCTGACCCCGATAGTAGATGAAGGTTAAGAGTTAAAAGTTCAAGTTTAAGATTCAGATCTAGAATAGACAATGCAAAGCGATTTTTCATGCACACAAAATACAAAATTCTATCGACAACTGTTTCTGATGTTGGTTCTCTCATATCACCAAACAAACCAAAAAACACTCTTGAGTATATCGTATTTCCATGCGTAGGGTTCATGTTAATCGGTGTTCAACCTTCTTACTAGTCCTCACTCACCCAAGCAGCAGTTCTGGTGAGCGATACCACCTTGTGGCCACATACTCAGTGTAGTTGGCATCGGTTCCTTCAGAGAGATTACGTGCAAAACCTGAGCCAAGGAAACACAAGTTAATAAAAACAAACACATGTTTTTGCTGATTGCATATCTATCTATCTATCTATCTATCTATCTATCTATCTATCTATCTATCTATCTATCTATCTATCTATCTATCTATCTATCTATCTATCTATCTATCTATCTATCTGAAATGTAGATAGATAGGTTTTCCTTTGTTTTTGGAGCACATGTGTGTATATGATGTAGTGATACGATACAGTGGGAAGTGACGGAGTTCAGAAAGTAGCAAAACATGCCACTACGTTGTCGCAGGCCTCCTTTATGTCCAACCCCGCTACATTGGCAGGAAGCTGAATTGACATATTTATAAGCTATGACAAATTGTGTTCCTACATAATATATAAAAATCTGTAATTCTCAAAGAAAGTGGACAACCAGTTCCCATGAAAACAAAAAGCCGGGTCTGGTTCATACTGGAAGACGTGCCCATCAATCACACAAAGGGGCCTCGGAATAAGGTGGCTTGAATTGAGCATGTATGAAAATGCATTACTATGTGAGTAATAGCTCACCAAAGTCACAGAGCTTGAGGACATCCTCAGAGCTGATCAGCAGGTTCTCTGGTTTGATATCTGGAGGAGCGGGAGATCCAAACACAAATTAATGCCACATTTTCGCGATTGATAAATGTATCCGAATCTGGAAAAAAAGCCCACCCACTTTTTTTAATGTTATTTTTTTAAGTAATACTATTCATGAAAAATATAAGGGACATTTGGTTTTTGGTTGAAATTTCAGGAAGACCCCGATGTGAATATATATGAACTTCACAGGTGAACTAATTTGGACATTTTGAATCCACAAGTCCAACTCTTCAGTGTTCAAACGTGCTGTTCTCCAAAAAAGACTAAAAATTCACAGCATGTGTTAATGATGAGAAAGGAGGTTAAATCAAGTTCACGTATATGTGTTACTGGGTATTTTAGGTTCACCCAAAATTTTCACCCAAGAGGACTGGCACAAGACACAGAAAACCATTAACACACCAATTAAAAGAAAAAAAAATATTTTCACCTCTGTGCACGATCTCATTCTTGTGACACCAGTTAATGGCTTTGATAAGTTGGTAGATGTAGCTTCGCACTTTATCTGGGGCTGCACCATTTGGAAGTTCCTCCAACAGCTCCAGCATGTTCTGAAAGGCGTAGTCAACGATTTGACATTAAATGACTTCTCCAGGCAAACGTTAACCATCCATTTTTGATTGCAAGTGTTTTCTTTCAGGGTTGTGTGGCAGCTGGGGTCCCTCCGTTTAGACAAGAGTTGTTGTCAGTCGATCCGCAGGGACCAAGCGGCATATGCATGTGGTGTGAAACAATTTGATGGTCATTCATATTCTGAATGTTTTGCATTGGTGCTCTCGACTGAGTACCATTGTAGGCGAACGTATGATTTCTTTTACAGTAACCCCCTGCCTATTTGTGGTTCAACATCACTTAAAGGATTGCTTTGTCGCCACCTTTTGGCATCCTGATGCCAAGGAACTATGTTGAAGTGAGCTGAGGAGCTCAATTTAGGCAAAAGTGGCATTTCGCCACCACCTATTGGCAAGTTGGTTCCTACCAACTGTGTTGAAGTGAGATGATGAGCTTCATTTGGACCACTGATTCTCAGTGTGTTTTGCGTGCTCCCTCTTCATGGTAGCGAAAGAATCATTGAATTAAATGTTGAAACCTTGCATCTATAGTGGACTTGATACCGTGGCAACATAGTGAGGGAATACCATTATTCACTGAAAGGAAAGTTAATATGTTGCCATGGCGATGCCTTTTTTTATGTGTAACTGAGCAGCCTCATAAAGCTGAAACCTAAAAATGTGGATACGGCACAGTGAGAATATCCACACTCTCCAGTGACAGATAAAAGTGCGCACCCTCTCTACGTATTCAAAGACGAGGTAGAGCTTCCCCCTGCGGCGAAAGGCTTCCTTCAGCTCAACGATGTTGTCCTGCTTCAGTGTGCGAAGCATCTTTAGCTCTCGAAGGGTCGTCTCCTTAACCTCCTCATTTTCTGCGTAGACAAATAAAACAATAACGATGAAGGAGGGGATGATGGTGATGATGCTCCTTTTCCTTTGTGTTTGCCATTGTTCTGGTCACCTTCGCTGTCTTTGAACTTCTTGATAGCCACCAGCTCATTGGTTTCCTGTCAATACACAAGCATATGTGTCAAAGCCATGAATGGATGCTATGAATATGTATGAAAAAAAAACAATTCTCAGAATGATAATCCTTAGTGTCTCATTAAACACGTGGCAGAATCTGAGCATGTTCTCGTTTTACAATACTCAGAATGATAATCCTTAGTGTCTCATTGTAAACACGTGGCAGAATCTGAGCATGTTCTCGTTTTCCTGGCTACGCACTTGATGCCTCACAATGGACAGGAATTGATTCGCTGTATGAACAGATGGACGGATATGTAAAAACTATGCAGAGGGGAACAATTTAACTGAATTTAACAGATCGAGTACTTCCAGTATATAGCGACAAGAAGCAATTATTTCACCGCAGGGCACCCACACAAAGAGCAAAACAAGAATAAACCATCACATGCTGGCATAGTTAAAATGCATCTTCGGTCCCTTCGGATTCTTTGTACATGTTGGTCCCGTGACCCCGCTGAATTCAAATTTCTGGTCAAGTTCCAGATTCAGCCTTTCAACGTGGCTTTTGCTGTCCTCCGATGATGTGCTCAGGATTTAACACATCCCACATTTACTGGAACGTCTTGGAGCACATTCACAGACAGCTTCAACAGAGGCCTGTATTGTTTTTTTTTGTTTGTTTTTTTCTTCAGCAAACATGCACAATAATCTTCAAAATATTTTTTATATTTTTATATTTTGCGACGCACTTGGGGGTGGAGGCTCCTGCAGAATTTCGTTGTAACAAGTGTGCAATGACAATAAAGTATTCATTCATTCATTCATTCATTCAAAATAGTCTTGGAACCATGGCTTCAAACTTGATTAATGTCATTGATAGACCGACTATGAAATCTACTCAGTTATACTATCACAGAATGTTGTACAGATCAATGGATATGCTGTTGATATTTCCCACTTGCTATACAGAATGTTACATAGATCAATTGATGTACTGCAAATATTTCTCACTTGTGGAATAATTTTTACAAAATTACGAACGTCCAAGTATGATGATTTCAAGCACCAAAATACAATTCAATAAATGTTAGGTTCCCCCCCCCCCACCCCCTAAATCAAACTTAAAATACCCTAAAGAAATCAGCAACATTATTCACTTCAACCTGGAACCAGAAATTATTTTACTCAATTACAAAAAATACGCATAAAATGTCTGCTTTTGTATCGGAACATCAAATGCACAGCCTGCCACTGCCACCACATTTTATGCAGACAGAAATAATCACAAAAAGACCAATTTTTACAGTGGAGAGGAAAAAAAAAACACCGATGTTTCCGACATTTAGGAATCACCAAAAAGGCAAAAATAAAAGCGAGATGACCACCAGTCAGCTATGAATCATTCTGTGTGCAAAGGGGAGTCTTGCATGTGGGAGAAAAGACAACACTTGCACTCATCAAGAGGTTACACACACACATTGTCTGATCATGTGATCAAACAACACCCAATAAGTGCTGGACAACAATTCCGTTTATCTTGCCTCCATGGTGAAAAGTGATTCATGTCAGTATCTCTCTCAAAGATGTCAGCTTACACAGTGGAAAAGCCCTCGTTTTAAAGGGTAAGCCGGTTTTTTTGGGGGGGTGGGGGGTGCAGAGGGGTCTTCCATGCTCTTTGTTGTTGGCTTGAAATGTCATCAGGTTTATCATTGATTTGGGTGTTTCGTGATAGTTATTTGTTTTATTTTACTTTTTAATTTTTTTAAATTTATTCATCCATTGTTTGATCTGCTGCTACAACATTTCAAAGGAACTTGTGTCAATAATGCATGGTCACAAAAAGACAAATTTGACATGAAATAAAGGCTTTGCATCTTATTTTGTTTTGTGCTGTTTTTCGAAATGCATCTTTTATATTATAATATTATAAGCAGCAGACAACAATCACATTTTTTTCCTCCCGATTTCAGAATCAAAATCATCTGCATTGGTCGAGTGTGTTAAAAATACACAAGGAATTTGAATTGGGTAGTTGGAGTCAATCAAATCTTGTGGTACAGAGTGACAGAGCTGGAAAGATGAAATCAGTAATGATGGCACTCTAGAGATTTGCAAATTGGCATCTCATAATGAATAACAAGTCTCTTAGTTAAAACGTTAATGACACAGGAAGTACTGGAATGTCTGCTTGTTATGGTGTCCATGGAACAATGCAATAGTACCGACCAGAGGGAAGGAGCTGGTGGGGTCAAAACTCTAAGTGGTGTCCATTTTCTTAGTTCCACACTTGGTCAGAATCAGACCATGTCTAAGTGGCCTGCGCAGGGTAGACGTGACGTATTGCATTGATGAATAAGCAAACAATATGTCTCAAACCCTCGGAATCATTGTATGATATTTTTGAAAACATCCCACTTGTCGGCACAGCTATGGATGGGAGGCAGTGGGTCGGGGGTAAACGAATGATCAGGAATGGGAATCGTTCTCCAAGTTCCCGCTTCACATTGTAAATGCGCTTAGTTTGCGAATAGTGTGCCGGATTTAAAGGGAATTAGTTGCTTTTATGGGCAATGACGGAACTAGTTTGTGACCGCTCCCACAGCGGCGCAGCCCTCCACTGGCCTGCAAAATGACCAATATTGACCCTAACCCACTGCAACTAGTTCATGGTCCAGACTTTGCTCATGATAGTGAGGGGTACGGCTTTGGTCAGAGACTCGAGGGAGGTTAGGATGAGAGAAATGAGACTGCATTCAAATCCTGCTAGCAGTTTTACTGTGGCATAAACTTCCAGGCGTAAAGTCCAGTTTGGCTGTCTTTACATTACCTACGTATAATACAGTTGAATGTTATTTGCACGGCTTACAATGAAATGAAATATATTTTTCAGGAATAAAACATCCGCCCTGTTTTTGATTAACTCATGATGGTTGAGAATTAAACATTTGAGAACCACTAGCATAGATTCTTCTGATTCTAATTCTAAAAATGCCCCAATTAGAACAAAATCGATACTGAGATTTAATGATTGAGTCGCGGGCAGGAGAGGGACTAACGAGAACTACAGGAGATGTGAGTCTCCTTCGGTCATCTCTTGTGTTCCAATGCCTCTCTGTTGTGCTGTCTTCGAGAGGGGTCAGACAACAGAGGTGCCTCAGTGTTGGTGGTGCATAGCAAGGGGCTGGCAGCGAGATCTCCCACACAAACCCACTGTTTGGCTCAAGACGCTTCAGAGAGCGAAAATAAAAACCCACATCATGTTAACATGTTGTCTGAGGAGAGAAAAATAATTCACTGACAGGTTCTTGCAGCAGAAGCTGAAGGCAAGCGGATGTGAATTGCAGAGGGGGACTTCCCCATTATCAGCGCTCACGCGTGATGCGTTCGAGCGCTATGACAGCATCTCGGAGGGTGCTGACGATTGTTTTAATCCTGTGCGGCATCTCTGACCTTCACTCATCAGCCTTTGGAGCCACTGTGGTGTCAGCAGAGTTATAAATAACCACTGACTTTTATTCTGCTTAGGACATGAGCATTCTTAAAGCAGTTTAAAACTTGATGATTCTTGCCATTTTGTGCACAGTGATACAGAATACACAGGTTTAGCTTTTTTTAATTTATATTAAAAGTTGATCACACGTTCATGTTTTATTCTTAAGTTAACTAATAACAGTATTCTGCTGCTTTATTTTTTTGCCAATGTACATATTTGTTTGCCCATGTGTGATGTCACGCACGTTTATGTCACTGTGTTCTTGAGGCGAGTATCCTACTCTAGCTAATAGACCAATGAGCCTGATGTGACGGCGGTTTGTTTGTGTTGCATTATTGAACTACTGAATCCAGTCACTGATGAAACACGGGTTCATTATCGTGTGGTACACTAACAAACACAAAGTGCACGTGTTCACAATCAGCAGCAGATTTTTGATTCAGCATAACTTCTATTTACAACGGCATTTGACTGTGTTTCATCTGATTAATTCACAGGTCACTCTAGCACTGAGAAATTGGCGTCAGGAAACACTGGCTAGCATGTAGCTTGTGCTATTATCACTCCCAAATTGAGGATAACACATAAGCCTCCATACACACACCCACATACGCTACAACACTTAGACAGAGTGGTAGAACATTGCACAAAAGCTGGCACGCGTTTGCTCGCCTAATTAAATATTCCCTCCAAGTCGCACCATAGCGTACAAGAATACATTATTTAGATGTACACATTTGGAATGCATTAAGTTAAGTGCCATCACAGTCACTCACTTAGGTCACGGACCAGTAGCTTTTGCGCGGTTTCCTGTGTTCGTATGATTGACTCAAAGCAATTCCAGCTCGGCTTTCGGCTCTTAATCGGGTGACCCACTTAGTATCGGCAAGGTCTACATATTCAATTCAGTACCTCCTCCATTCCATCGCGTGCATGCTTCCAAGCATGCTCACTCTCACGTTGCTTCTCTTGTTTGCGCCCTCCTACCCCGTTTGTCTTTTCCCACCATTCCAGCTGAGAAAAGTAAAAATAACTGCTCTTGTACAGTAATTGTACGACTAATCCGGTCAGGGTCTGGCTTCACGTGAACATGAATTGCATCGGCTTCATGTCAAAGGGAATCATGCGGCAGGTCGCTCCTTCAGAAAAGCAACAATCAGCTGCCTGCGTCTCCACTCAACATGTTTCAACAGCATGACATGGAATGATAAGAAACATCATTTGACGAGCTCATACTGAAAATACTCAAAATATATTAGAAAGTAACCCGATGTTGCAACCCTGTTAATGTTTTGGAAGTAAAAGCCATGTGACTGAATAGAAAAAAAATGATGTGCTGCTCATTTGTGGTTACACGAGACGGAAATACCACCCATCCATGCATTCGTTTTTAGTGATCACGGGTCACTGGAGCCTATTCCAGCTGACTTTGTGCGAGAGGCTGGGTACACCCTGGACTGGTCACCAGTCTATTACAGAGTATTACAGAAATAGCGTACAAATCAAATCTATGAGAAATCCCTCTGTAGTAGAAATTGGTCACCCCAAAAGCTGGTAATTGATTAAGAGAAGTAGAACAGACTCGTCAATCCTATGTGGCCCTTTTGCAGCTCTTACTAAAATTAAACAATTCATAGGATCACTCCAGTAATAGGATTTGGATATTTGTGTTAATAATAGCTAGAGTAATCTTCCTTTAACTCCAATCTCAATTTGGTCACAACATTGCCTATTGAATAAAATATGCTTTCGAAACACGATGGGAAACACTGACCTCCATTTACAACCTAGATTTAAATATTTGATCAATAAAATGGAATAAATCTATTCCTACCAATATATTCTCTCCACTTTGAGAGTTTCTTTTGGCTGCACCGCTTCCACTACTTGTATGCGGATGATGAATTTGATGTCCAATCAGATGTCAGCCTTTATGTGTTACCTTGTCATTCCAATCTGCCTGGGGGCCCATGTAACTTGTAATATGTACAACGTACCAAAGTTAGCAAGGTGGATTTTCTTGAACCAATCAGATTTCAAATGTATCCTCACAAGGCCAGAGCACTGGCCCTTGATGATGTCAGCAGTTTTCTGTCCTCTGATTGGTTGATCAAAGTAAGCCAAGTTAGCCTGACAAAACACAGCTGTTGCAATCTGCCCCGATTATTCAGTTCATCCTGAAATTCCACCCGAAAGCACAATATCTCTCACGTTTTGTCAGGGTGGTGTTCACCGTCAATTATTCTGTTGGCCCTCTGGCCACTCTGGCATGTCCTGTCGAACAAAATCTCATCTTCCCTTGCATTTCAATTGGAATGTAACTTCTGTAAGAGGGCCTATCAATTTGTGCGAGTGCAATTCACTCACGCAAGACGTCACAACCTGGCAACATTGCCGATGCTTTGATAAACATACTGCTGAGAAACCGCAGGCAGAGGAAGACACACAAGCATTCATTCTATAAAGGCACCATTGGAAGTGCAATTCTTGTCAAATCCATGAATGTCTTGTATTTGGAAACTTCCTTCAAAAGAGCTTCTGGGAATCAATCAAATTGTACATGAATCTGAAAATAGACATTCATCCTATTCTACATAATTTTCCCACTGAACTCTGTTGTAGTTTAACCACAACAAGGATGCCTCAAATACAAACTGTGAAATTTCATGTCATAGAAATACATGATAGACCTGCAGTGATGATAATTCTTACCTTATGTCTGCACTTGAGCACCACTCCATATGCGCCTTCATAGAGAAACAGAAAAAGAGGATCAATAAGACATGAGTCTGTGTGTGCTTTAAAGGTGCAAACTCATAATTATGTTGTGGCCTCCCACACATGCACGAGGTGAGAAGCAGCAAAATAAAAATACCGACGCCGTTCGGCATACTCTCCCAAACACTTCTTTCACAGTTTTTACTAGTACTGCATTGCCTTAAATATTGCACATGCAGATATCACAACACTGAAAATGAAAACTAATTCCACTAATTATTTTATTGATTTTCTGAAACCCTTTCTTATAAACAATATGTTCTATGCAGCCCCAGTAGTCTAAACACGGTACACCGATTAATATTGTGTTTGTGGAATATGAATTAAGCAGCAAAATCCACCGTTTTTTTATTCATTGAGGGGGCGGTGGCCCCGGGCATCCTCCTGAGTTGTCTCATTGCACTCTCAAAGAAAAAATTTGACTGGGCAGCGGTACAATACAACGCCACACACTAAAATACACTTGATACATGTGTATCAACCTGCCAGATATGTAACGTGTGTCTAAGACATCAACAGTAAATCTCGATATCGTTCGTCCGGAACACCCGCAACCTCCCACTCCACTTTGCACGCATTGCCTTTTAAGATAAGATAAGATAAGATATGATAAGATAAGATAAGATAAGATATTATCTTTATTTGTCCCACACTGGGGAAATTTACAGTCTACAGCAGCAAAATTGGGGGGAACAAAGTGTTTCATTGCACAAAATAAATGTTTCAGAAAAGAACTGTATATAGTTCAATATAAGTGCAATATAAAATAAAGCATTAGCAATATATTTGTAGAATAAATATAATAAATTAGCAAAAGCATAGAAAAAAATATATATCGTAGGTTATGATGGTCATATTTGGAGAACTGAGTATTTTGTGGTGTAAAATAGATGACATGATTATCATTGTTGTTTGCTGGTTTCATCTGCACAGTGATAGAAATCTCACTCACACAACGTAAGCACACCAGGGGTATCATAAAGATGAGATGAGAATGACCTCTGGCCCCAGTGGCCAAGGCACGTGCACGCCTCATGTATGAACACATGCAATAACATCCAGCAACTCACCTTCACCCACAATGCCAAGGACTTCAAACTTATTCATCACATCACCGTTTGGTGGAGCTTCTCCAGCAGGTGAAATGTGACGCTTGCGTTTTAGCGATGACAATCTTTCCGTGAGATGGAGATGGAGGCAACTGTAGAGTCCACGACAAATGCGGTGAGCCTCTGACCACACCCCATCTTCGTAAGTCCTCTTTGTCTTCACGTCCCCCGCTGCTTCAAGCTACTGCTCTGGTGCATGT
This sequence comes from Hippocampus comes, assembly GCF_001891065.2. NCBI lineage: Eukaryota > Metazoa > Chordata > Actinopteri > Syngnathiformes > Syngnathidae > Hippocampus > Hippocampus comes. The sequence goes on from NW_017805824.1 coordinate 4,632,563, forward strand.
AAATGTCATTTTCTTTTATTTATGACTCCCGTTTTCTTCAGGTTATTCCTCTCTCAGTCTTTTTGAAGGTTCCACTCAGCTGTGCCTGGAAGATGAAAACAAACATGCCAAAGGTCAGAATACTGTTTGCTGATGAGGGAGCGAAGGATTGCAGGCGTACTTGTTTGCTAATATGGTTTTGGCATGTAACTGTAGAAACTATACAACAGTCAGTCTAGGGCCATAATGATTTTGTTCACTGTACTTGTTAATGAGGTACCTGAGCTTTGCTTGTGATTTATTTTTCTCACAATTTTGGCCTTTTACTCCCCCATTTGAAAACAGATAACTGTACTTTCTACTCCTGACCCTATTGGGTTCAGAGTAATGCATCAGATTTATGTGACGCTTTTCTGGAGAACCGGACACTCAAAGCGATCACAATGGCTACATTATTCATGCACTCACACACTCACATTATGGTGGTGGTAAACGATGTTCTCGAGCCATAGTTGCCCTGGGGCAGGCTGACGGAAGCATCGCTGCCAGAGTTGCGCCTACGGCCCCTCCGACAACCACAAAACATTCACATCCAGCCATGCACCAGTGTGAGTGGCACTGGAGGCTGTGTCTTGCCCAAGGACACAACACATGACACAGAGTGGGAATCGAACAGTGGACCGTCCGGTTACTGGCCACTCCTACCTGTCAGCCATAGCTGCCCACACCCTGAACTGGTTGCCAGCTAATCGCAGAGAACACATACATGAACAACCATTCACGCACACAATCACACCTAGGAACAATTTAGTGTGTTCCATTAACCTGCCATGCATGTTTTTGGAATGTGTGAACAAACCCGAGTACCTGGAGAAAACCCACACAGACACAGGGAGAGCATGCAAACTCCACACAGGAAGGCCGGAGTGGCATCAAACCTTGCACCTCTACACTTTGAGGTCGGACTTGCTAACCAGTCGACCACCGTGCTGCCGCAGCTTTTGTGAAAGCACTATATACATCTATCTATACCGATATATATATATATATATATATATATATTCTTGCTAACCTCGACCACCGTGCTGCCGCAGCTTTTGTGAAAGCACTATATACATCTATCTATACCGATATATA
>NW_017805824.1:4634909-4668885 GCF_001891065.2 Hippocampus comes
TGTCGAAAAGCGTCCTCAGCTCAGCGTCCAGTAAGAATTCCGGCGATTCTCGACTTCAATTGAAAGATATTAGCTCGCCAGTAGGTGACCGTTGTGTGTTAGGCGTGCGTTTGAGTTTGTCTCCGGCTGCTGAGAGCAGCGATGGAATGGTTAGTTAGTCAGGAGGTGATCGTTCGGGCAACATTCAGCCCAGCCAGTGTCACGCATGGCAAAATACACGGTTAACATACACATGTTCACCCTATTGAGACCAGTTGTTATGGTGGAAACTTTGGCCGCTTTGCGGGACGGGAAAATATCATCAGATCGGAATGAAATTTTGCACAGAACCTTGTCCCATAGTATCGACAAGAATTCCGACCCGGCCCGACGAATCCGACAAACTTTTTTTTTTGCCATGAAAATGTGGACCACCCTAATATATATATATACCCACACACACACACACACACACACACACACACACACACACACACACACACACACACACACACACACACAGTATCTGCACTCCTACTTAAGTGTGAGTACTTCAGGCAGCAGGACACAACTGTCTTGTTTGAAGAAAACGAGGCAAAGTCTGATACAAACTGTTGCAAGCTAAACAGGAACAAATCTCATTGTAAATGGAACACAGACTGTTGCGAAATGAAGAGTGAAGTGCTCCCTGGTTGGCCAAGTTAACGTGTCTCTTTCAGAATGTAAAGATTTTCATTGGTTGTCAGCACTGAGCAAATTGACTTTGCATTTCTCCAAAAGCTGAAGCGTTTTTTCTCTGTTAGTGTTGGCTTCAGCTGCCTCAACGAAGGGTACTAAAGCTTCATTGGTAGAAACTGTATTTGAAAACAATTGAGTGTTTATTGTTTAATGATTTCAAGACAGTTTCTTTTACAGGTTTTGTTTTATATAGAAAAATAATGAGTGTGATGAATTCTCATGATCATGCCAGTTGTCTTTTTTTTTCAAATGCCAGTTCTCGAAGGGATCAGTTCAAGTTCCACTTCTTTGTGTAATTCCCTACATAAAGAATGTCACATCCTTGCTCCAGATGGTGGTTAACTAGGACATGAAAATGTACAGAGATGCAGCATTTCCTTGAGGACATCTATAAATCATGGGTGACTTTAGGATGTCTTCCGCACACTGAACCTTCCCTGTCCCTTTCAATCTCATCAGGCTGAGGCACAAGGGGTGGCAATTAGGATATTAGAATTACTTACCTAATTTCTACATCCATTTTTTGGTGAAATCACTATATCAGGTATTTTTAAGTGATTGTCTTTTATGGTGTGCCTTCAGGCCTTCTCTGCGGACTGAAACATCAAAAGTACTGACCTGCATTTAAAACATTGTATTCATTTGTAAAATATTTTACAATTTTGTTTCCAGCAGTCTTTTGTCTTCATTCCACCTTGCGCATCTCAAAGTTATTTGTGGGTTATTGTTATTATTTTCTTTTTGCTATATCGGTGTACACTTCCCAAGGCCATCAGCCGCAGGATTGCAGGCCCCATACATTTGAAAGAATGAGAATTTTTTTTTCTTTTTTTAGGAATCTGAAACATACAGATTTCAGATTCAGTATAGGAGGGCCTGCATGAATCCTTTCGGGTAGGTCAGCACTTTTCCGTCCTCTGATTGGTTCACAGCCATTCGTGTGGTATTCATTCCATGAAGCGGACACCTTTACGTGACTGAAAATTGTTTTTCAAGGTTGTTTTTTCGAAAAAGAAAAGAAAACCTGAACATTGTGAGGCTAAGTCAAAGAACGCTTGCAGCTGGCTTGCTTGGCGGTAAAGGATTTATTTGCCCCTTTCACAGTAGCCACATAACTATGTCGGTCTACAAGTGATCACTGCTACTAGCAAAAGACAATGGAGTTTGTCTACAATTTACATGCATTTTTGCTGAGTACGATGTATTTTATTTAAAGCTTTATATTCTTATGACGTGTTATTAGATAATGATTGTGCAATGTTGTAATGGAAGTTAAACAGTTGAACTACTTTCATCACCAGGCACTCTGGCTGCTGGTTTCCCAGAGTTACTAGCCACTCAGCATTTTGACCAGAGAGAATTTCATATGCAATTTAAATTTGTTTTGGGTGGGGAGATGGTGTAGATGCAATGTCATTCACAGCAAGAACAAGAGGCAGGGATGGTGCATAACTACTAAGTTGCAGTCAGGAGAAAATATTTGCAGTTTGTATGAGTTGCTGCTCCATGTTAAAGTAGCAATTCTTTGAAGCTTTCTACTAACAACATCGATGCTAGCTTTGTTAGCCTATCTATGGTGCTTCACATTGTAAATTAGCATTACGTAAGCGGAAAAAATTATATGCTTTGATTCAATTTGGATGTTTAAATCCACAATAGTCCTATAATAATGTCGTCTTATTCACATTTCCTCCAAGTGATGTTATACGAAAGTCCCCCAAAGCTTGACAGCCAGAATGAGAACAGGGGCTAAGTTATACTCTGTAAAGTGTGTCTTAATAAGATGAAATGTGTTAAAAAGATGTGGGAGCTGTTGGCCTTGAACTATTTAAAGACCTTGTAAAGGGACAAAAAAAATGTCTTGTAAATTTGACACAACACAGAGAAAATTATTGCTCACAAGCCTGCCAAATTTAAATGAATTAAAAATTTGCAAAGATTAAAAAAAATTAAAAAAAAAAAAACAATTTAAAACAAGGCTCCAAAATCGTGTGTCTTTGTTATGTGGGAACCCACACACAACAACACCGTACAAGGCGCCTACGTATTGGATGACCCCAAGCTCCTTAGCTCGCAAGCCAGGGAACGGAATAAACAGTTCATTTTTCCTTTAAGTGTCTCTGTTGTGTGGATCTTCATATGGCTCATGGAGCGAGGTTGTGGAGTACTAGATGGACCCAACGCCTGTCCGCCAGTCAGCCAGTCCGTGAGTCCACTCGCGGCTAATAGCTCGGTCCGGTTATGCCATGCATGGCACAACACATCAAGAAAGATACATTTTTTGGAAGTTGTAGGCAGCTAACTGCACATTTTAGTGGTAGAAATGTCGCAAGGTTTTATTTAGGTCATTTGCGATTATAACGGATGCCCACCGATGGAATCAGGGTGCTCAATACTGACAAACAGGGACGCTGCAAAGCATAGTCTAATTGTGCGTCTGGGAGGAGTTTTCTTTTTGGGGCATTTTCTAGACGTGTAGAGGTGGAAGAGGGTGTTTGCGGTGGTGTGCGACATTGTGGGAATGTAGCCAGCTCCTGGCCAACCAAAGTGGGTCCCAGCTCATTCCTTCTAAATTCAACGCAGAGAGTGGCATGTGGTCTACATAGTGGAAGGACTCGCTAAGTCCATGCAGGAGATCAGTGCATGCAAAGTGAATTTACAGTATAATGGGAAAAAAATGCTAACTTTTTAGGTACCAGTAGTCTAAAATCTAAATTAGACTTACCCCGGCACTAAATTGATGATACACCAGTTTTTATGCTGAGCGCAGTCTAATTTCTGTCACCAAATTGTCAGGAAACATCGGGGGCTCACCAGTTGGAATTTACAGCGTACACAGCTGGAGTGTTGATGTGCATTCAGGGCTGGAGTGCACAGCGAGGTGTAACATGGTCTAAAACAACGTAAACTAGACTTGCTCTGGCACGATAATAAAGATGCACCCGAACATAGGACCCTATGTCGTAACAATTCAGTAATAAGTTGTTCTCAGTCTTTGCTTTGGTTTTAAGCATTCATCTTCAAAAAAAGTCCATATATTTAGAAACAAATCATGAAAATTACTTTACAGGGTAGCCTATATGTTATTTCATAAATTTATTTAAGTTAGTTTAAAAATTAGTGTGTGGGCTATTGTATTGTTTTTAATGTTCCCTCTATATTGCAGATTGCGTTTGACACATTTCAGTCAACCATAACCTCCTTATATGACAAGCATTTCCCAGCAATTAAGATCACCAGAAAGTACAATAACCAAAGTAAGCCATGGATAACAAAAGGTATAGAAAATGCATGTAAAAAGAAAAACAATCTATACAAATCGTTTCTAAAATCCAGAACCAAAGAAGCTGAAACAAAATACAAGACTTTTGTTTAGATAAATTAGTAAACATTATAAGAACCAGCAAGAGAGACCATTTTCATACATTATTGGAGCAAAATAAAAGCAACACTCAAGAAATATGGAAAATCTTAAATCAGGTAATTAGAAATCGCTCTAGTAAAGTCGATTATCCGGAGTACTTTATGAAAGATAAAAATACCATTATTGAGGATACTGCACAAATAGCAAAGGAATTTAATGAATATTTTGTTAATATTGGCAGCAACTTAGCAAAACAAATTCCTGATCCAATAAATTGTTTTGAAATAGATAAATACATAGAAAAAAATTCTTCCACAATGTTTCTTACTGCAGTGAATCAAAATGAAATATTAAATATTGTAAAAACATATAAAAGTAAAAAATCAACTGACTGTTTTAATATTGATATGACAATAGTAAAACAGATCATAGAAATTGTAGTGCGACCTTTTACATACATATGCAACTTGTCATTTCAAGCAGGTATTTTTCCATCAAAAATGAAAATAGCTAAAGTCATTCCAATTTTTAAAAGTGGAGAAAAAAAATTATTCACAAATTATAGACCAATATCACTGCTACCACAATTTTCAAAAATATTAGAAAAATTATTCTCTCACAGACTTGACAACTTTATAAACAAACACGGGCTGTTAAGTGAAAATCAATATGGCTTCAGAGAAAAACGTACAACCTTAATGGCAGTAATGGAGTTTGTGAAAGCAATAGCTACTGATATAGACAATAAAGAATTCACTGTTGGGATTTTTCTCGATCTAAAAAAAGCTTTCGATACAATAGATCATACTATATTATTGAATAAATTAGAGAGATATGGTATCAGAGGCATAGCATATAAATGGATTGAAAGTTATTTAGAAAATAGATATCAGTATGTGCAATTCAACAACCAAAAATCCAACTCACTGAAGATTACCCATGGAGTGCCACAGGGATCAGTGCTTGGACCAAAATTATTCATTCTATATATAAATGACATCTGTAGTGTTACAAAACAATTCAAATGTGTCCTATTCGCTGATGACACAACCTTCTACTGCTGTGGAAAAAATATGGAACAACTCCTGAAAACTGTGGAAAATGAATTAACCAAATTAAAAAACTGGTTCGACAGAAATAAACTATCTTTAAATTTAACAAAAACTAAGTTAGTTATTTTTGGTACGAGACCTATTAAAGACCAAGTTAAAATAAAGATAAATTCAATTGAAATAGAAAGAGTTTATGAAAATAAGTTTCTTGGACTAGTAATAGACACCAAACTATCCTGGAAGCCACATATTGATAATGTTAAAAGGAAAATATCCAAAACCATCGGGATACTCCATAAAACTAAGGATGTGTTGAATATGAGTTCCTTGTACACATTATATTACTCATTATTACTCCCATATATGACCTACTGTGTGGAAATATGGGGTAACGCCTGTAAATCAAACACACTCCCTGTCTTAAAACTACAGAAAAAAGCAATCAGAATAATCAATTGGTCTAAATATATCGAACCCACAAATCCACTATTCATCAAATCAAATACAATGAAATTCTATGACCTGGTTGACTTCAAAATTGCCCAATTAATGTATAAAGCACATAACAATCTCCTTTGTCAAAATATCCAGAAGCTTTTTGAAATCAGAGATAGTTGTTATAATCTAAGAGGTATTAATCAATACAAAAAATCCAGAACAAGAACAAACATCAAGCAAAGGTGTGTATCAGTAATAGGAGTTAATCTGTGGAATAAGCTTGAGATGGATCTGAAAATGAGTAAATCGTTGGACGAGTTCAAAAACAAATTCAAAAGATTAGTACAAAAAAACTACATAAAACAAAGTTAAGAAGATAAATTTTATATACTGGTACTTATAAAATATAGTAATACTATGGTTTGTTCTTGTTCTGGATTTTGAACAACTTATTGAATGTATTCAAGAAATGTGGTATATATAATGAATATGAGTCATTTGATATAAAAAGTAGAAAGAATAATGATACATATATACAAACCGAAAGGTGTATCAATAGATAAGCATAGTACACAAAAGGGTAAAAGTATTTGATGAAATTTAGATTTCTTCTTTTCTTTGGTATTGGAAATGATCAATATACATTATTGCTCAAAAAGGGGTAGGACTAGATAAGTTCTATACTTCTTCCTACTCCTTTGAACATATAACTGTGATGATGTTTGTATTACTTACTTTTATTTTCCTTTCATAATTTTTGTTTGCATTTTGTCATGTTATTGTATGTTTTATATATGTTCAATAAACAAACAAACAAACAAACAAACAAACAAACAAACAGATTTTCACCTCTTTTCGGTGTATCTTGAGCATATTCCCCCATATATCATCAAGTTGTTTGCCATTAACAGTTACATTTTCACTGTGCCTTGAAGATCAATTCTCCTGACAAAGTAATAACTGATTAGTCCAAAAGGTCAATGTCACCCGTATACATAAATTGAGCTGACAAGAAAACAAACGCACTGACACTACCCATGAGCCAGAGCCGCATGCTTTGTTTTGGACTAGAACAAGAACTCAAGAATGCATGATACTATACAATGTTTCAGCATTAGCATGATGAACCCGGGCGCCAGTTGCCCAGCTGTAGTAGTCTGGAGCTTTTTTCCTCATCAAGGGTGCTCGAGAAAGTCATTCATTCACACGGAAACAGCAGCTGTGCCGAGTTGCCCCTCAGTGTCTCGCTCAAGGGCACTTGGGTGCATGAAGAGCAGGAAGTGACTCATCCATACGTATTACAAGACCACACACCACACCTCCTGAGTCACAGACACCTATATTGCATATTGCTACAATACCTAACAATATACACACATACACACACATATATATATATATATATATGTGTGTGTGTATATAAAGAGAGCGAGAGAGAGAGCGAGAGAGAGAGAGAGAGAGAGAGAGAGAGAGAGAGAGAGAGAGAGATATTTGCACTAGTACTATGATGAGCTGTGTTTTTGTTGACTTTGTTTATATTACATTTTAGTTTTGGTTCATGTTATGTCATGTTGTCCTCTGTCCTTTCTCCATGTCTAATGGCTAGGTTTTCATCTCCACCTGTTCTCGCTTGTCAGCACTGTTCTTTGTGTCATCAAATCAGCTCCCTCCAGCCACTCTTGTCCTGTTCAGATGTGCCTCGTTGTCTCATCGGTTTGTGCTCACAAAAGTGCTCACACTTGGTACTTAAATCTACAGATACATGTGTAGAAAAAGAATTGGTTAAAGCAGAGGTACTAATTCAACTTCTGTAAGTAGTAAGATGGTACAGTAAAATTTTGTATGATTCTATTTATTCATTTATTTACATCCAAAGTCATGCGCTGGAGACATATTGTCATGTTACATAAGGTCACTATGCAATGCAATGCAACGCAACAGGGACATTTTCCACAGAAACCTCACAATATGTATTTGATGTTAATCTGACCTTATCACTACAGCCAACGAACTATAAAAGCAATAGACAACATGTTTTTTTTTTCTTTTACCAAGGCAGCGCATGCAAAAATTATAAAATTTTTGCCACAAAATACATTCTCAAAGTTATTCATCAATTTAAAGTAATGGTACTAAATTTGGTTTAATTATTATTTGATTAATAGGGTGTATCTCCTACTTGCATTGTCTTTCTTGTTCGTTAGTTAGTTTGTTTGTTTGTTTGTTTGTTTTTGGGGTGGGTGATATTCATACACCTGGCTTGGCTCCCTCTAAAAATCACCAAAAAAATCCACTTAGAATAATAGAATAATATGTTTTTCAGATGAGATTTGAAAAGTGTGGGGGGGTTTTGACTGAAGAAATTTGTGACAAAACATTCAAGGTGACAGCACAAAACAGTTTTGGATTGGGGGACAGCTTGCTTCCCTGAATCTGTCGCTTTGTCATCATGTCTGTGCTGTCCTTGGTTTTTTGTTTTGTTTTGTTTTGTTTTTTGACAACCCCTTTTTATAGGATTATAAAGTACAAATCTTTGTTTTCAAATCTAGGTGGTAAAAGTAATAAGTCATCCGTAAAATAATTACTCAAGCAAAGTATAGGTACCTGAAAAATCTACTTGAGTACAGTAACTGATTATTTGTTACTTCCCAATAACAGCTATGTATCCAACACTTGATCATCATCTCCAAAAAACACACTTTTAATGATGATGTGGCTCATGCGCCTGTGTGGGCGTCTTCCTATGCAGTGCACTCTCCACTCTGCCACATATCCTTCCAGGAGAAGCGATTGAGGCCATCGAATGATATGCTCCTGCCACTGAACAGTATGAGCCCATTAAACAAACCTTTTCAAAAAAAGCTGAGCAGCTCTATAGGTGGAGAAACATCCTCGTGACAGTCCTGATTTGTGTGCGTCTTGCATACCCAGAAATCAAGAATGACTTTGATACCGTAGATGTAACAAACACGCCTCCCGCGGTTATGCGTGAGAGAGATAAGAAATGTGATGAAGAGACGATGTACGGGATGTTGCACGGACACCGCTGCACAGTTTAACTGCGTTGCAGAGCGCGCCACCATTCCAGCACTGTGCACGCTTCTCCCTCAGCCTACTCAGCAACCGGTGCATACATTATATTCCGAGTATGTCCACGACAACGTTGCGCCGACAAAGACGCGCGAATCACTCAGCATTCTCAAAGCCTTCAACGAGCCATCACTAAGATGCAAAAAAGCCATCCGAGACGATGCTTTGTGTGCGTCTGTGTGTGCGCGCGTGTGCGTGTATGTATGTATGTATGTATGTATGTGTGTGTGTTTACCTTACAGATGTGAGGTGAGGTTGCTCAAGCAGGCGTCATGAACACTGGAGAGGATGAGATTGGAAAATGAAGAGCCGTGTGTGTGTGAGAGAGTGAGGAGACAGAGGGGAGAAAAAGCCCAATCAGGCCTATGCGTCGTGACATGATGAAAAATCACTCACTCAATGGACGGAGGTGAGAGCGAATCCTCGGTCAATAAAACGCCGATGACGGGGCGTAAATTGCATGTGACACTTCTTCCCAAGCTCCGCGTTCACTGCCTGGGTATCATCAGCTGGTTCGAGCTGCAAGTAGGTCTTAAAAAAATTGTCAGTCCGATGAGCGACGCCGCTGTGAACCAATCGAAAACTCGCAGCATCGCATTCAGCATCCAACATCATGAGCCGAGAAGATGACATACAAACTTCGGATTGGAATCGAACATTTTAAGGATTAGTCCGTGAACGCACGTTTCGCCTTTTCTGAATGTTGTGTTCAAATCATGCGGCAGCCTGTCCTCGCTCTGCACCCACTGCCCACCCCACCCCGCATGAAGGCAGTAAAACCACCGTGCATGTGGCCCTTCTGCACTGAAAAAAGTCATTTGTAAAGGTTACATAGTGTTAAGTTGTAGTGTAAATGTAAAAGAAAATGGCTGGTAAAAGTAGAAGTGTTGAGTCACTTCCTTTCCATCAGTAAAAAGGAAACAAAAAAGTGCAGACTCAGAAATGTACAGTATTTAAGTATAAAGGCAGATGTGGTAAAAGTACTCACACTCAGTACTTAAGTAAAATATAGATACAGTACTTGTGTGAAAAAATGTATTTATGTAAGAATCAGTAAAAAAAAGTACATTCTTTGGAATGTATTTAAGCACAAAAGATGAGGTAGCAAAAGTACTCACACACTGCGTTTTAGTAGAAGTGCAGGTACATGTGCAAAAAGGCTTTGCTAAAAGTGGAACTGATTAAACTTCTTTATAATTCAAAAAAGTACAGGCTCTGAAATGCACCGTATTATAAATAAAAAAGCAAAAACTCTGTACTGAGGTAGCACTACAGATAGATACAATTGCAAAAAAATAAAAATAACAGTCTGGTAAAAATAGAATCACTGATAGAAAGTAAGTAAAAGTTAATAAAAACGTATAGAATGACAGGTATGTAAGTATGAAAGCTGAAGTGGAACAAGTACACCCATTGTACTGAAGTAGAATTACAGACAATTATAAAACAAGTGTGATGAAAGTACAAGTACTGATTCGGGTACAACACACTCCAGCATTCAAATTAAATCTCAGATGTCTCAAAAATTCCACAAGAGCTATCAGATTTTTTTTCTGTTATAAACTAAAGATATAGATATACTGCATGTTGGGGTATTTTTCAGACATCTGAGTTTCAATTTAGATTTTTACGTTTCTGATGGTCAAAAATAATGTCAGTGTTTGAAAATAAAATTTACATTTAGACGGTACAGTTATAGATTATAGTTGACCCCACTTCGATTCACAGCTCGGCACTCATGGATTCAGCCATTTGAGAATTTCTGTTTTTTTTTTTTCATTATTTTTAGGAGGCTGGGTCGCATTCACCATTCTGGGGTTGTAAAATGTTTTGTATGCATTTATTATGAGCGTCAATAACACGGATTTTCCAGCGTTTCCGGTGTGCTGTGCAAAGGGTCGACAAGGCTATCCCACTGAAAAAATGATGTCATCAGTCCACTGAGATGCTAGTGAGGTGCTGAAACAACCGTCCTTATTCTCGTGCAGTCAAAAATCTGGAAGCGACACATACATTGTTTTTGTTTTCATGTCACATCTGGGTTATCAAAAACCAAGGCGTAACAAAATTTGCATTTGGAGCGAGTGAATTTAATTATTTTGCCATCTCTCTCTCTCTTTCTCTATCTCACTCACACACGCGCACACACACACGCACACACACACACACACACACACGCACACACGCACACACGCACACACACACACACACTCGTGTGTTGCTATGGACGTGCCTGCGTGTGTGGGCGCGCGCGCGTGTGGTGGTGGCGGCGACGACGGACATGCGCGTAGCTGCAGCGAACATGGCGGCCGCCTGCATCTGACAGAAAGTGAGGGCTTCACCATCAAAATAAGCGCTTTCAACGCTCGGTACGTCTTCTTTTCTCCTTGTTCTTGTCCAGCGCCTACTCCCGAGATGTTATTTCACCCTCCCCGTTCCCCTCATTTGAGCCAGAATAGCGGCGTTTCCGAGGATATGTGGTGGCAGTGTGTTTTTCCTCCACTGTATTGCATGTTGCTTGGATGAAGGCGACTTCTTATTATTGTTACAGTTTTGTGGTTTCCGTTGAAGTGCGGCGCTTTACGCTTGTGTTCGCTGCATTCCCACGCGCTGTTTAGTAAACAAGTGCGCCCACTGTGTGAGTTTGGAGTCCAGTGTGGTGTTTAATAATTCAGCATTAGCAGCCGTTAGCCTTGAGAATAATGAGAGGAGTCCCGCCCACCAAATTTGGAAGAATGGAAATGCGTCATGCACTTTTTATATTGCTCGCTCCGATCTATCTATCTATCTACCTATCTAGTCCCATGACCGAATAAATGTTTAAAAACAATTATTTCTTCAGGATTGAAACTTGTTTACATGTTCCACTGAAGAAAATCCTTCGCTTTCCAAGCACCACCACGATGGCAAAGTAAATGTTTCAAAACAACTGTTTCTTCAGTATTAAATGTATTGTACTTAAAAGTGAAGTACATTGGCGTCTTTCTTTTTTGCAACAAATATGACAAAAAGTATTTTTTCATTAACTCCACCATTAAATAATACATGACTGAATATTCAAACAAAATTCAAAATCTGGTAATACTGAAAAGCTAGCGCAGTCATTACAAGTTCCGATGTACAGTAAATCTGTGAAGTAATTATCTCTATTTTCTACAATTATTATTATTACGTATACAATACTGTATTGAATGAAACCTTTTTTCAGGTGAAAGTGTATAAATATACAGTATATATACGTTTTCTGACAAACAACTGACCGTTTTGTCATAGAGAAAATTTGGCAAGCGGTACAGCGATGAGGCGCGGAGACTTTGCGAATCCAAATGCAGAACAAAATGCACTGTAAAAAAATGCACGAAAAATAATCTGTGAAACAGAGAAGCTGTGAAAGATGAACCATGTTATAGCAAGGGATTACTGTATATCTGAATTTGCTGAAGGAATGAACACACTCAATGTCAAACTGTGCAATCTGATCACCTTGAAGGGTTGGAAATAAATGGGTCTTACGCAGTCCTCCCATGACACTTCATAACACGAACAGTGCTGATTAATTTATTTTCAAATTGCAAACATCAACTTGGAAATTCTTTCATTCGATTAGCAGTGTGTCCAGTCAAAACAATGAATTGATTGAATGTCAGACAAATTGTCAGGGTTGCTCTTTCAGCATCTTGAAATTTATTTTAGAATTGTTCCACTGAACTTGGAAATTAAGTTAAAATTATAAAGGTCAGTGATTCTCAAAGTTCCGCATGTATGATTGAAAAAATTAAGAATCCTATTGTAAAACCGAACCACAGACAAACATATTACTGAGTTACCGAAGATAAATGTATCATTTTCGATCATTTGGGGGAAGCTAGCAACCACATAAAACCCACGTTTGTTTTGATTGACCTCATCCCTTAGTATATGTGAATTGAAACATCGCATTTAAAAACTGGTGTGGCACACTGGAAAAAACAGCCCCCGGACAGGCCACCAACAAGTGTTTTGTCATAGATGATGCCTGTCTTCCAGACACCATATTTAAAGACGAAAAAATCAGCCAACGCAATTTGTCTCTGGTTTGTTTCAATCACATTCCATGTACTACCCTATCCGTATCTACTTCTCTCAGTTTTTTTGTGGATGTGGTTAGAAATGCGCAATTCATTTTGAAAGGTCCTATTTGTTCTCACAAATGTTGTCATCTATTCAACGCTCGCTCCTCGAGTTAATAATGCCTTTGACAACTCCTGTCAATCAAAAGTTACAACTGCTCATGAAACCACCAATTTTTCCCCCTCATCTAGTGCATGTAAAGCATCATAATGCTAATCACAGTCCAGGGGCCGCTGGAGTGGAAATGGAGGCTGTAAAAAATGAAGTGCTTCCTGGTCTGCTGAGCTCTTAAAGCATGACCCTCATGAGTGGAGCAGACTGAGGTGTGCAAACACTGAAGCTGTCTGTCGCTGAGCGAGTGGCAGAACAGGAATCCTTTTCATGTGGGTCTGCAGACGCCCCACATCCACACGTCTTAATGGATTTTTATGGCACCTTGGAATCTTTATGGCTCCTTCCCACTCCATGGCTTTCTCTGCAAAAACACAAGAGCGCACAGGGAGCAGCGGTTACACTACATTGCAGAGTTTGCACTTCTGTGGTGAACATTCTGCATTATTTTGGATTATTCATCTTTTTGATGTATTTCGGTTTTGGATTATTTAATTTACTCCCAGCTAAATATTTGCAACTGACATCTGAAAATTGGACAATGGTTAAGGCTGATCTGGATTATTAGTCAGATTTTCACCCTCAAAATATGTGGTAACAACCTTAATGAATCTTCCAATTAATTGTAGCCAGTGTTTAAAGATACTTTGTTTTTAGCCAAATAGCATAAATGTCGAAATCATTTTGGAAAGTTTCCGGAAAACTAGCAAAAAACAATGAATTCAACAAACAAAAAGAGTGAGGATGTCCCACATTTTTTTGCACCTGAGTCAGAGTCCAAGTCACTTGATTTTGTGTAGCTGCATGTAACGACTCTCTCTTCACTACCTCTGCAATGCATTGAAGAAGAAAAGGAAGACCACATCCAAATTGTCTCAGTTGTCTTGATTTTTTTTTCTTATTGGAGTACAAGTATCCCAAGATGATGTATACCTCTGTACAGTAGTTCATATAAAATAAAGAACTAAAATATTTGATGTTAGATTTTAGAAATGGCCTGGATAGCTGAGAATCTACTCACAAAGAAAAACAAAAATTTTAGCAACTACCGGTATGTAGATTTTTTTTTTTTTTTTGCTATGGGCGATGTTTTCGAGGCAGGAGATCAAAAATGATTCTTAATTTTTTTTAAATTGTGGGTTTTCTGATCTTCATTCACCTTAAGAGGCCTATGAAGGTGGATGACAATCCCCAATTAAGATCCAATATTGGAAGAATTCAAATACAGTTCGAAACTTATAGCAATTTATTCATACAATAATTGCTAATTAATTTTTAGGTTTGACTAAAACTGTGTTTTAGTCAAACATTTTTTTTTAATAAATGTGTTTAAAATGTTTTTTTTTGGGTGTGCTGGTGTTGTAAAATTACCTACTCAATTGAAAATTGATGGGTAAAAATATAAAACATTATTAATAATGCAGTATATTGCCCAATAACCGCTCCAAATGACCGGTATCTTTTTTTATTATGATTACACTGCTTTTTCCTGTGGTGTTTGTGTGTTTCTAACGAGGTTATATGGTCTATTA
Source organism: Hippocampus comes (assembly GCF_001891065.2). Taxonomy (NCBI): domain Eukaryota; kingdom Metazoa; phylum Chordata; class Actinopteri; order Syngnathiformes; family Syngnathidae; genus Hippocampus; species Hippocampus comes. The sequence goes on from NW_017805824.1 coordinate 4,649,324, forward strand.
TTTTAGTTAAGAGCCTGTTTGACTTCCTCTGCTGCTGCGGGCTAACATCTTGGTCATCATGGGCCGAACACCACACAAAGGTTGGCCTTCTCTCTCTCTTCTCATGCCACTAATATTTGTAACAGCTGGATTTTTGATAGAGCGAAGAATAATGGTTTTCAGTCGAGTTTTCAGGTGCCGCTAATGAAGTGTCTGGTGAGTGTACCGTTTCGAATGCAAATGACCATCTTTTGATTCCAGATCAGAAAGAGGAGAAGAAGGAGAGGCCGAGCATCGGCGCAGGCTCTGTGCTCGACAAATCTAATGGTGAGTGCTCCCCTTAATTTTGTCATCGGTTACCTCATTCACTGTTAAAAAGTGAGAAATGCTGGGAGTCCATTTTTTTCCCACCTCACGCGGTTTAGAAATCTGGTTCCTTCCCGGGAAACCAGTCTTAATTATCACAAAACAAAACCAAAAAAAGTCATGTCGTGCCTTAATACCGATCCATTCATGATAAAAAAAAGGCAACCATAATATAGACAAAAGCCCAATGTTTCATTGCACCAAACAGCCAAGTCATATTCAAAATGTAAGTGAGTAAATGCCTTTTATGTATCTAACAAAGTGGTGTCTTTCTTTTCAACGGTGTGAGTAGTGTTATTTGTTACAGCCTGGTTTGATTCTTTTCCTAGAGCCATTTAGTTGGGAAGACTACCTGAGAGAGACCTCATCTATTGCAGCTTCACCTACTTGCTTCAAACAGGTAGCTGATCGTTACTAAATATGAAGTTCAATGAGCCCCCGTTTTTCACGTATACCTTCCACGCCAACCCGTGATTGGTTAAAATTTGCAAAACAGAGCCTACATCAAAAACATTGTTGAAGAAAACTCCCTCGACCTGTAAACACACGTTCACATAATTTTTACAGTATTACATAGCGACTATTGTCATTATTTTGTCGTCAAGGAATGGGATGCACTATTACTTTGATAAAACAAATAGAATTAAACTTTTTACATTAAGGTAGCAGCCGTTTGTTAGTTTAATGCCAACATACAATACAAGACAGCATTGACAGGCTAACGGAAATTCGCGTGGATGTTAGGATCATTATAAATCATACAAGCATGCAACAAGATTAAACATACTAATATTTGAATTCATAAATGACCAAACAAAGCATATAATTTAATATGATGAAGGTCCAGTAAGTAAATGTATGCAAAATCCTGCAAATGGGCTAATATAGCTACTGCTACACCCACAGGGCAACAACACTGAAGACAAGTACTCTTACTTAGGTCATGTTCATACTGCAGTTTTTTTCCGCCCAATGTGTCGGCTTTTTTCCGCATTAATGTGCATAGTACCATTTTTTTTCCCTTTCAAAAATAACCCAGGCCTCTTTAATATGTGGCTTTTGCTGTTTGGACACTCAAGTCCTGCCTATCCACCCTCTGCAAAAATTATCGCAATTGGTCGAGAAAACAGATTAGCACGAAAAGAAATACAATACATCCTGATTTGTATAGCGCTTTCACAAGAGCTGCAGCTGAAACAAAGCACTATACAAAACAGTGAACATAAAGTAAAATAATAAACACAACACAACATAAAAACACGGACAGTCGTGCAATCTTAACCACTTTTCCCTCATACTCTTTGTTGTTTGAAGCAGTTCTAAATGAAAGAGAAAATGGTGAATGAAGGAGCAGAAAGCAGTCAGTGGTGACAAGAAGATTGCATAACTGATAAACATATCGGGGGACTGATTCAAGCGCAAAACCTGTGAACTTGCCAATGCGTTAGATCGAAGGTGGACATACACGCGGCTACGTTGACTTGCGTCAGCAATCCGCCACGTGGCGCAGTGTTTTCTGCGCATGCGTGTCGCTTCATGGCTGCGTTCCATTCACATCAGAAGTCACATTTTTTTTGTAACGTATTACTGCAGTGCACTAAATGCGCACAACACTCAATTAGGACTTGCAGAAGAATATATTAAAATGTTTTCGCGAACATGGAAGTGTTAGTATGTCTGTGTTCATAAGAAGTACAAAAACTCCATGATATACTGAGCGAAGGATGCTTTGCATTATGCAAGGGGGGAACATTGTAGTGTAAACGGTCATGTTAGTTTCACTCAAATTAACCTACCTTTACACTACAGTGATGGATGTTCCCTTTGTGTGCGCATGCGTGTGTGTGTGTGTACAGTCCAGAATCCCCCCCTCCAATGACTTCAAGGCTGGCATGAAGCTTGAGGCTCGCGACCCGCGCAACTCCAACTCCGTTTGCATCGCCACTGTGATGGGCATGATGGGTACTCGACTACGCCTGCGTCTGGATGGGAGCGACAACACCAATGACTTCTGGAGACTGGTCGACTCGTCTGACATCCAACCAATAGGCACCTGTGAGAGGAATGGTGACATGCTGCAGCCCCCGCTGGGTGAGACTACATTTAAATGTGCATGCCCTTTCATACACAGGATGGGAGGATTCATGGTGGATGCACACACATTTATGAACCTGATTGAACCAACGGCATATTCCAGAAATCATAAAATAGCAACTAGTAAATAGACTGCATCTAAGATTGAGCCATTCTACTTTCATCCACCAATCAACATCTTTCATGATGCCGCCTTCATTCGCATCTTCACACACATTGTAGAGTACAAAAGTAATGATTCCATTTAGCGCCATCTCTTTTAGAGGCCAACTTAATTGGATGCGTTCATGGAGAAAATCCATTGTCAATGTTATTACTATTACCAGTGTTTTCCTGCCAAGGAAAATCCTCTGTTACACTTTACTTACAATGTACGGTATGCTAGAATTCTTCATTTTCCCAAGAGATTTTTAGACATTTCTACTCTTTGAACATCGGTCTGTTTGGAGAAGGCTCTTTTCTGTTCCAGCATGACTTTGTCGCAGTGCACCATAAAGTTTGGATGGGTTTGGTGTTTAATAACTTGAGAGCCCTGTCCACACCAGCAAACAACTTTTAGATGAACTAAAATAAAAGTGGAAGCTGTTCTAGCCTGCCAATGAGAGACTCCAACTCCCATCTTTAGATGGATTGATGATACTGATGATAGAAAGATAGAGAGACACATTTTATTCATCCACAAGGGTAATTCACTCCAACTCCATTCTGTTGGTGTAATAGCTTGGGCCCTAATAATTGTGTGTACGTGATGAACTGATCTTTTTCTTTTTTTACTTCATTGAATTCTATTTCAGGTGTACAATGCTCCAGTAAAAACTCAGTCCAACAGTGGTTGGCATAATGTCAGTCATCCTTCAGCCGGCGGCGCTACTTTTAGTCTTGCTGCAAATCAACACATTTTTATTGATCCATCCTTTTTACTACACTGCTTGTCCTCACTAGCATCATAAATGAAATTGAATATCGGCTCGCCTTTGTTTTCAGGCTTTAGAATGAACGCCTCCTCGTGGCCAATGTTCCTCCTCCGAACGCTGAGTGGAGCAGAGATGGCACCAGCCTCTGCTTTTAAGAAGGTTTGTTCTTGAAGTATGCTCAAATGAATGAATGAATGAATAAATAAATAAATATATATCTCTATCTATCTATCTATCTATCTATCTATCTATCTATCTATCTATCTATCTATCTATCTATCTATCTATATGTATGTGTGTGTGTGTGTGTGTGTGTGTATAAATGGGTATGTGTGTGTGGGGGGGGGTTGGTTATATAAATACTGTACATATAATGGATAATGTTGAACTCAAAAATAAATTGTGTCTAGGAACCTGTTAGCCCCATTAAAAACTACTTCAAGCCTGGTATGAAGCTGGAAGCCGTGGACAGGAAGAACCCTTACCTAATTTGTCCAGCCACCGTGGGTGAGGTCAAAGGTCAGGAGATCTTTGTCATGTTTGATGGCTGGCGAGGTGCCTTTGACTATTGGTGCCCCTTCGACTCCAGAGACATCTTCCCCGTCGGTTGGTGCGTGCTGACGAAACACAGTTTACAGCCGCCTGGAAACTTCTGTGAGTATAGCTTTCACTTTAATTTGGCTTGCGTTGTATTTTGACTTTTAGGGTGGTCGATTTTTCATCAGTAACACAGCAGTGGTGACTGTACTGCATACAAATTGACAGCAGCATTTTACTTTTTTATTGTTTGTTTTTTAACATCAAATGCATTGTAAGATTCTGAGCAAACCAACCAAATCATTTTATCGTGAACCCCTGTTAATTGATGGGTTTATTTTTCAGACCACCCCGTCATAGGTAAAATTCTACAATATTATAAGAGACTTTGTAATGAAAAGTAGGCTCTGACTGATACGGATTTTTTTATGCTGAATCGTACCTTATTCATTTTTATTCATTTTCACACTCTCACTGTCAAGCCATGGGAGACATCATATAGCATCACTTTGAGGAAACGAAAAATAAGGCGCCTGCGATCACAGTTGTCCAAATAAAAGGCACAGCATGCTTGCTTAAAATTGTCACTCCAAGTCGAAGTTAAGTGTAAAAGTGTCACATAAAACAAAAGAGTATTAGATATTGTACATTTAAACACAAAAATGTTAAACCAAACAAGATAATTTCAACTAAAGAAAGTACACTAGCATCAATGATGGGCAATAGAAATTAGCACGGCTGTTAAGGTAATTACAAATGCTTAAAGAACTCCAACTCTGCGTGTACTCTGTATGAAATGTGTGTGGTGCTTTTCAAAGTATATTGTAGCAATTTTAAAAGACTTCTCTGCTGGTAACAATGTGACAGTATAAAACAGAATATATATTTTTTTAGGTGAGGTAATATTGAAATTTGTTAACGTTTCTAATCAGTTTACCAATTTGAATCCAGTTTTATTCCTGGGCAACTTTGGGTCCCATGATAAATGTGCTAATATGAATGCTAAACAAACAAGACCAAATTCCTGCACTACATTTATTTTATAAAATAATAATAATAATACATTTAATTTTGAAAGCGCTTTCCATTGTACTCAGACACTTTACAAGAGTTTATATAATACTGTACATATTTTATTGTGGTACAGACCAGAGTACCAAACTACAAATGTGAGCAGGGCATTAAACATATAGCCTAATGCTTTTCTTTTGCAAAGAATTGTGACATTACCACACTCTACCACCAGAGTGCAGTGCAAGGTACATCTTCCATTTGAAGGAGGCACACAATGTAATGTATGGAGTCAGATTACGATTTTTTTTTTTTTTTTTTGCTGTCTATGCACCCAAACGAATCGTGATACTAGAGCCATTAGGATTTTTGGCCAGTGTCACATATCAGGCCAGACAGAGTAGTCTTCTTGTTGTCACTTGAAACCCAACTGCCTCCAAAAGTCCCCAAAACACCAGAGAGCATGGGTCTGTTTCTTGCGCTCACAAAATAGATACACACTTCTTCCTTTCACCTTTCAGGCTTTAATTTTATATATACTGTATATATAAAACTGAGCTCCACTTGATTAAAAAAAAAGATAGCTGGCCAAATAAAACAAATCATGAGTTATAAGTCAAAAACAACAAGTAGTGCAGGTAATTCTCAGCCTAGTGTTTGGGAGTACACCTGATATTAGCATGTCCTTGTGCGGTTATCTGGGTGTTCAGACAAAACGAATCCAGAAGTTATCTTGGCACCCGAGGAATGGTAAACACTAACTCAAAACACATTACAAAAGAATGAGGCTACCCAGTGTCATAGTGGAGAAGCATGTGAAAACCTGCACTTGTACAGAAACATTGGCCCCAGTGCACAAAGTGAGGCCCACATGATGGATGGACAGGTAGATGAAGCCATACTACAGATAACTATCTTCATCCGAAAAGGAAATTCATTGTTACATTCATCGCCACAATAAAAACAACACAAGGCAAAGCAGACTTGCTGAATTCCCACAATAACATTATTAAAGATATGAAATGTATTCACTACAACCACGCTGTGTGTTAGCTTCCTTAGCGTCCCTCGACTCCATTTTTAGGATGACAATGAATAGTCAACATTATTACTGGGTATTTGTCATAGCGGCACTAAGTATTGGGAAATATCAAAGCAATTATCAAATATATTCTTTGTTTAAGGTGTTTTTGTTTTTGAAGAATGGTGGTCAAATATAGAAATGATAAACCATTTTCTGTGTGCAGTGTACTTCATCCAAGTAAAGTACATGTATAAATAGATCTAAATCTGTAATAATTTTGTTGCTCAAATGTGTCTTTAAAAAAAACACCCAAACTCCACACAAGAAGGCCGGAGCCAGAATTGAACCCTGCACAGCTGCACTGTGAGGCCGACGCACTAATCACGCATGCGCGCGCACACGCACGCACAAATGAATCAGTCATATTATTTGAGTTCAAAATATATCGTGATACGTATCGAATTGTCTTTTAACTGAGATGTATTTCTGAAAAGTTTAAATGACAACAAGAAACTCATTACAGCATCCCCTCATCATAAGTTAAGCTGTACCATATCAAATCATAATATCACTGAATCAAACTGATCGAATCCTCCACTGTATTGCGGTCAGCCTTGTAAATTGGCCCTTGGAATTGTTGGATGTGGTCTCGACAAAACAGTTGTGTGTGCATGTGCATGACTTGGCGCTGGTGTTAATGGTTAATGTTATTAAAATGTGATGGCAAACCTAAGATATTCATTTTAATCGGCATAATAGTCTGCTCTGCAGACATGATTATGTCCGCATGTCATTTTCATGATAAACGATAAAGCTTAATGCTCAGACTCGCTGCTCTTTGGTTGATATTTAGACAGAATGTGTGGAAATCACAGACAAATAACGACTTTGTGCCCTATGTATACTTCACAGATTCTGATATTTGGTATAGGGAAGAATTTTGTCAGATCGCACAAAAACTACAAAGAAAAAGACACTATTTTAAAGAAGGTCTATCCCCGTCTTTATCGGATGAGTTATTTTAACCACAATATTACATTTAAATATGAACCATGGGCTACATGGTGAATGTATGTGTTTATTTGGAGAAGGTTTTCTCAATGGAGGCATCTGGTGCACCCACTGACAAATGCTCTCTTCGCGCAGGCTTTATCTGCAATATTATTATATTCGTGCAGAAATATGTTGGTGTCTGCACTTGATGTAGTTCCATACTAGACTCCATGGCCAACAGATTATATTAATCCTCGAGGTTGCACATCACCTACTTGATATGAGGTCCTCGCATGTCGACTTCATGTGGGGGATTTAACACAGATTTGCACTCTGTGTGTTTGCACACCTACTCTATGTGTGTGTGTGTGCACGCCTGAGCCTGGCGTGTGTGCAGTAAAAAGGGGATAATGTGCTCAGTTAGACAGGTGCCATGATTGTATGTAAACGCATCGGGGGTTTGCGGGACAGTTAATGAGGTGTTGATCAGCTATACATGCTCTATGTACATTTCAACAGGCTTCGTTATTCTCTTCTATTCTCTTTGTTCTGTGCTGCATATTTTTGTCAGACACCACTAATGCAGTGCTTCTCAATTATTTTCTGTTGCGCCCCCCCGAGGAAAAACAAAACACTTTGCCCCCACCCCCAACTGTCCCCAACATGAGCAGCGTCCCTTTTTGTTTCTTGGATTTTTAAATTGGGTCAGAATATAGAGCTGGTTTGCAACCTTGTATTCAAACTTTGAAAACTGACCAGAATGGAATGGAAACGCATGTCGCATTTATGTTTGGAACATGATCATAATTTTTGTGCTTGAATACCCAGGTATGGGCCAAAAATCATGCATATGATGCCCTCGTCACTCCTGTGCTTGCAGCATCCATTCATCCATCCGTTTTCTATGACACTTATCATCATTAGGGTCCTGGATGGACTTGCAGCCTGTCCCAGCTGACTTTGGGTGAGAGGCGGCATACACCTTTGACTGGTAGCTCGCTCATGACAGGGCTTGAATAGACAAACAACCATTGAAATTCACATTCACAGCTACGGATAAATTACAATCTTAAAAGTGCATAAGATGCAAGTTGTTGGAATGGGAGAAGAAGTTGGAGTACCCAGAGAAAAACGCTCAAAGCAGTTATCCAAGGTTGTTGCCACTTGATTTATTAAAACAAAACAGCATCAATTTGTTTTTGGCTTCACCCTCCTGTGTTGTAGTTTTTGCTGCTCTGTGGATGTCTTCAGCACAAAGTCAATTGAGATGTTGTTTGAAGGGGAAGTACACTGGTACCTTCACTTCCGAGTGACCTGAGTTAGGAGTTTTTCATGATACGAGCCATTGCTTTGCTTCATTTTTTTTCGCTTTGACCTATGAACAACAATTTCAGTCATGAGTGCTATGGGGTGATATGGGAAAAAAAAAACACGCTAACGATAAGCCGCAATGTAGATATTTTCAGTTAATCAAGACAAAATGGATAGCACACACTGACTGCATACCTTTTCTCACTTTACTTTGAAGTGAAATTAATTACAGTAAATCTGTATCAAATGAGAAATGCATTCAGCATTAAACTAGATATCAATCTAAATAAGAGGCATACAAATGTTTCAGGCAGTAAATATTAAAAAAAAAAAGATGAGATCTACTCGAATGTAATTTTGAGTGCAATTATTGTGCAGATCTCAAAAGTCAAAGTTAAAACTCAGGACTGGATGATGCAAACAAATCACATTCGTGATGTTATACATAGTCACAATGGTATATTAACAGAGATGGTCACTTGACACTATTTTGCCTGTCCGTCCTCCGTCCGCGAACTGGGTACCCTTCCGTCATCAACCCTCCCTCCCTGTCCTTCGTCCTCGTCCTTTTCAAGCGCTTCCGTCCTAGCCTGCTCTCCCAACCCCCACCCTTCGGTCACCAGAGCGCCTTAAGGCAGGGTACATGAAATGCATGGTGGGGGGGGGGGGGCAATTAATACCCTACAGACGAGATACCACTTACTTTGCCCCATACAGGTGCATAGCACTGACGATCCCATTTTGAATGGCACCTTTAGTGACAACCGCAAGCAAGTATTATCATAGACAACATTCACATTACAGATACAAAGACACCAATTGAGTACGTCAACGCCGCAGCCGTATTGGATGTGGCAAAGTGAATCAAATATTGAATATGCTTCTCTTTGGAGATCTATCATTAAGCAAAATTTGTTGAAAAATGTTACTGTGTAATTATTTCTAGGACTGAGCAATTAATCTTTGGTCCTTTGATCCTGTCCTCTTTTATCTATAACTGCTTGAAACAACAAAGTGTATGCAGGAAAAGTGATTAAGATTGCAACACTGTCTGTGTCTTATGTGTTGTGTTCTGTTATTTTGTTATTTCAAGATGGCGCCGCGAGAGTGGCTGCCTTTCTAGCAGCTCCTATATTTTGTTCTTCTACTTCTTCCTTTCGTAACTTTGCTGCTGTGAATTAGGAATTTCTCCATTGCGAGACTAATAAAGGATTTCTTATCTTAATCGAATTTAGATGAGATTGAATTGAGTCAAGTCCAGTGCTTAAGAAGTGTAGTCCACATGTTTACGTCGACGTTTCATGAAACATGACAACTACTTGTCATATTAAATCACAATTTCAATATCTTATATTGAGCAGAACTCAAAATTTTACCATGTTCACCAAAAAGCAAGATTGTTGTGGAATTCTGTGGCTATCGGTCAAGGCATGACATCATCATGCAACATTTAATGAAGAGAGTTGTAATCCGTCAACATTTGGGGTTTTTATCCCCAAAATTCAAAAACTCAAGTGTTGGTCATCAGAGGCTGATGAAGATATCAGCGACTTTTGTGGGTTTTCCTGTGCCTGCTAAGATCCACATTGTTCTGCAGACAGGCTGATATCTGACCATGCCACTATAGCCTGACGTTTGACCAGGCCATTTTTCATCTGAAAAGGCTCGGGTTACAGCGAGGGGGACCTCTGTCGGGGTCATGTGTGTGTGTTTGTGTGTGTGTGTGTGTGTGTGTGTGTTTTGAGTCAAAGCATGCTTCTGTGCACAGCAGCTCCCACTATGACTTTCAATCAGAATGCTTCATATCCAGTTGAACCTTCTACCCAGCCTCCCAAGCTGACACCCCACCCCTCTACCCTTCTTTCAACCCTGTACGCTCCCAGGAGCCCCGGCGTTAACCCCTTTTCCCCTGACACTGCCCCCCTCCCCCAGAGACTCGCCGAGAGACAGGTGACTGATGCAGACTGTCGATATGGTCTAGAGATAACACGAATAAAGGATTCAACCCCCCTAATGCCATTCACCACACCCACTCACTCCTCTTGCTCCTAACCCCTCCCTAGCCCCTATCACCGCCCCCCCCCCCTTTCTCATTCATTGGGAAGGAAGCTTCGCAGCAGCTTCAACCAGCGGCAGTAGTAGTAGTAGCGGGCTTTGTTGTAGACTCAAAACAGGCGAGAGAAGTGCGTAGAGTAATGTGAAGGCACCGAGATTACCGGACATGAAGCTATGAAGTGCAGAGCATGAGAGCACAGTCAAAAGTTTGGAGTGGAACCGGGTGAGAGAGAAAATCTGTCAACGGAGCGTTGTTTCAAAGAAAGGAACAGGAAGCGACTGTCTGTCATTACCACCGATACCACGGTCGCTACTATCACAATTGGGGAAGCCGCAACTGCAGCACTGAGTTTCTGCTTTTTGGAAGGCATTTCCTGGTGAGCATGTTGTTTGCATTAACAATAGAAACTTTGTGACGCTTCTATTTGTCCTTTTTTTTTTTTTTTTTTTTTTTGCTGTGTACAAAACATGTTGACTAGCGCTTCTTTGTAGTAGCACAAAATGTATTCAGCATCTACTTTAAGAGTAGCTGCACTCATGAATATATCAGTGAATGCTACAAGACGTAAAATAAGGCAAAATTGGTCACTAATCCAATTCAGGAAGTGCTGGTTTCTTGTCTAAAATTGAACATTCTGTGGCTTTGATTGTTTTAAGACTTTTATCTGCATTCAAACCAGTACAACTTCTAAGCATCCACAGTTGTAATTTGAGGGATTTGCCTGCACTCAACTGCAAATGTTTGCAGTTGGAGCCGTTTTTATTGGCTGGAGATTTGGAGCCCCATTTGTTTTTAATCATGTGCGTTTGTGGCTCGAGCATCAGGAAGCAGTTAACACAAGATTGAGCCTCCGTATACTCACGTTATTAGGCGCTCTCATTACCGGTGGTGAATGTTTTTAGACGTGTATGTCAGTCAGGAGAGACACATCCACATTTGGTTGTTTTAATGAAGTTTCTCAGCTCCTTTACAATGCTCACAACTAGCGTGTGTGTGTGTGTGTGTGTGTGTGTGTGTGTGTGTGTGTGTGTGTGTGTGTGTGTGTGTGTGTGTGTGTGTGTGTGTGTGTGTGTGTGTGTGTGTGTGTCTTTGTATGTGGTTGAATCAACTGATGATGTGAGGAAGCTCAGTTTGTGAAAAGCGGGGGATAGTGTAATTAGATGAGGAGGAACTCTTTTGGGCCCCTCCCCCAGCCACCAGACAGCAGACACACACTCAGCGACCTCATTCTGATGTATGTGCGTGCACACATGCACACAAACACACACACACACACACACACACACACACACACACACACACACACACACACACACACTCACTCACACGTTTCCTCAGGCTGTGTTACAGAGGTCAGAGGGTCGAGTTGGAATAATATAGTCATGATCAGGGCCATATGTCCATTGTTGAATGGGATGTGTGATGCCTGCACAAATTGTTCTTGAATATTTCTTGTCAGGATTATTTTTCGTAGGGCTGAACGATGTGGAAAAATAATCAAATTGTGATTTTTTTTTCAATATTGCGATTGTGATTTGCGATTATTTTTTCCATTGTCTTTTTCCCATGATTTTTTTTTCTCAACCATTTTTTCCCCCAAGTATTTCAATGAACAATTTCAGGTTTTATTATCCATAAATGTTCTTTCCTAACAGGTTTGACTTCCGCTAACGTAATGGCAAATTAACCATTAATTAATTATTTTTCTGCTTCAATTATAGTTAATTTACGAAACGGTTTGACTTTCAGTCTTTTAAGCACTCACTACGACAACTTAAAAAAATTCCACCCAACAAGTGTGGCACAACAAGTCATAAATCAGATTACAACAATAATGCAAACAATTGTGTAGCTTTATCACTTTGACATTTAATGTTCCACGAAAAATATGTAAACGTGGACTGCACGTATGAGCACCAAACTTATCTTGACACTATAAACAATAAAAAAAGCCTACCACATACCCAAGTGAAGCATTCCCCCCCAAAATGTATTGTACTACAATGCGATGTCAATTTGAATTTGATTAATTGTCCTGATTTCAGGCAGGCAGTAAAATCACACACTGAATTTGTATTTTCGCCTTTCTTAGTTGAAGGACCATTATTTCTCTTGTTTAAGTCCTTTTATTTTATCAGTATGATTTCATCCAAAATATTTAACGGTAGCTAGTAATGTAATTACTGCCACATGCATCATAGGACAGGCCTCGGGATAATCACTTTCGCATCACGGTCTGTTGGGCAAAGTTGGTATTTTGTGCCTCATTAAAACACATTGAAAAGAAAAACTGGGAATCAAATACAAAGACAACCATCAAAAGAAAGTAGTAGTAGAAGAAGCAACGAAACCTTTGTACAAAAGCTTCACTAGCCTCACATCACCCACCGCAGGTAGTTGGTGGTCGAGGAGGAATGGCTGTTATTTGTTTGTTTTCGCAATCGAGGCCTGAGTTTGGATTTTTGAGGTCTGCACAATAATCCATCCATCGATTGTCCAATCCGCTTATCCTCACGAAGGTCGCGGGCATGCTGGAGCCTATCCCGGCTGTCTTCGGGCAGTAGGCGGAGTACACTCAGAACTGGCCGCCAGCCAATCGCAGGGCACCCAGAGACGAACAACAACCTTTCACACTCACAATAACACTTACGGACAATATAGAGTATCCAATTAACGAACTCAATTTTGCTTTACTTGGGTTTTCTCCAGGTACTCTGGTTTCCTCCCACGTTCCAAAAACATGCATGGCAGGCCGATTGAACACTGGTGTGGGTGTGGGCGTGGATGGTTGTTCGTCTCTGTGTGTATTTGATAGCTGCAACCTTAAATTATGATCAATTAAAAAAAATGCCTGCTTGGATCGGAATATTGTTCCAGATATTCAAATGCATTCATATCAGAGTTGGCTCCTGGTCTCCAATTGTGAATGGCCTTGCAGGCGCCGCTGTCCTCGGGTCGGCTGTAAATAAGCACGCTGCTGTGCTTTTCCCTCTGCTTGCTCATGTGACTGCTCCTAGTGAGCAATTGAGCTGTCCCCTCCACAACCGGAACAAAGCACTGCATGGTTCCACACCCACTTCTCAATTAAGCAGCTTTTAGTTCCTTCAAAACACCTCTCCGGGAGGTTTAAATGAAAGCCTTGACCCCTTGATAGCCTTCACATTCACTAACAGATCCCTGCACAACCCCTACTAATGTGTTTGCATCGAAATATCTGGTTGCCTCTCTCATTTTCCATTTTCTTTCCTTTTCACAGCACTTCTAATGAGAGGATTCTGTGATTTTACGTTGCTCCGGCAAATGAACGAAGAAGTGTTGTTGGTGCCAGTCCTCCCCAAAACAATAGCCTTTTCTTTTTACCATAAAACTGACTCTGACCCTTGAGGTGTATGTATTTATTTATTTTTGTTATTATTATTTTGGGGAAGGATTTCTGGTTTTCTTAATTTTCTCGTAATATCGTCCTTGTTTATTGTGCGTATAACTTTGGAAATGAGAGAAGGAAGACGCTTATGATCTTGCAGCTACATTTTAATTCAAACAGATACAGCCACTGGGATTGACACATCATTCAGCATGTATAATTGCAAGATTTTAGTCAGCAATTGTACAAAACATGTACGTAGTTCCTATTACCAAGAATACTTTAGCATACATTTTTTTTCTCGTCATTTGCCCAGAAATGTGCTTTAAAAATACATTTTGTCCAAATGTCAATTCATTTTTATGAAACCCCACAATGTATCAGTTTTGCTACTAATTCCAAGTGAAGATTTCTGGTCACCTGATGACGTGATGCGATCTTTGCCGATCTGCCGATTACATACCCCGCTCAGTTAATCAGATCAGCTGTGTGACACGTGGACATGGATGTAAACATCACGTGATTTATCAAGATGCCGCTTTTTTATGTCTTATTAGCCCAGTACTTGTGAATGTTTTAACACTTTGATCAAATCAACATCTTGACAAAAACAAGTTTCAAGTACTTTAAAACAAGTTCTCCCATCGCAGACAAGCTCTGGTAAGATGCTGCCATTTCACTGAGCCTATATGAAGACATGCATTTGCATCAAGACAGAGCATTCGCAGACCGGACACAGTTTGGCTATTCGGATTGAACTGTTTACATGATGCTCACACCTCTGTGAATCTGGGCAGTTAAAGCACTGATCAAACAAATATGTGTTGAACTGCATGAAAAATTGTGAGCCAGACCCTCCTTGACAAACTTCAGAATCCCAAAGTTGAAGCCTTTGTTTGCTCTTCCCACCACCATCTTTTATTTAGTGAGATTTGTACCTGAATCATCTTAACTAAAAACATGCATTTTTTTATAACCCAAATCTAGAAACCCGACATATTTCCATTTCCAGTTTGCCAAGTAGGAGAACAAACAGTATGTTTCATGAAACCGTTTCTCTTCCTTTTCCAGTCACCCTTCCAGGTGCTCTCCTTGCCCCCGTTTCATCCTCCTCCGCCTCCCTCACAACACGCCGCTCCACTTCCAACTCGTCCTCATCCACGATGCAGACCTCATACCGACTTCCCAACCCTTTGCCTCCCCTGCCCGTTCGCAAGGGTGTCAGAGGTCGCCGTCCCAAGTCGCAGACTATTGCTTTGTTGAAGGCCGCGGCTGAGGCTGCAGCAGCTGCAGCGGTCAATGGAGCATCACAGAGCCCTGTCAGGGCCACTCAATTGGCCCCCAGACCGCACAGGAAGAGAGGGCCCAAGCCTGGGAGCAAGGTGAGATGATACTGCCATATTTTGTCTTGATAGTAATGGAAAGATGGTTTTAAGCCACGACTTTTTCACAGGGGATGCGTTCCAGACACACACTTTACTGAAATGCACCACACCAGGCATGGATTACTTAAATAGGTCATTGGTTGTTTAAAAAAAAAAAAAAAAAAAAGGAAAAAAGGATTCCATTCCATACAAACAGCAGCAGCTTTAACAGTGTGCCATGCAACAAAATAAATTTAAACATTGTACGTATATTCAAACCCCAAAATGTTCAACCAAACCATACGGTACAACTTCTCTGTGGGCCGAGTAGGCGACCTTCTCCTTATCTTGCCGCATCTACATCCAGTAAAGCTCGGTGTGGTCAGCATGTCGCAGCACAACGTGGCACTCTAGACGGAATGCACGCACCTCGAAATGTGGACTTGTGCACTCTGAAATCACGATAAATCAAAGGTTCACTGTAAACCATAAACAGGACAGAGATGGATCTTATGTGCGAGTAAGGTGTGATGAATGTGTAATGTAAAGCATTACCTCATGACCTAAGGACTTTTTTGTGGGGGGTTGTTTTCTTTTTTTTTTAGAGAAAGCCTCGGGTGGTACAGTCACTGGGCTCATCGTCCAATCCAGCGTCTCCTCCAGAGACCAGACTGAGCACTAGCCATGTCTCAGTAGACAACCACCATAACAACAATTCAAATGTAGTCTGCACAGGTAAGTGTCATAGCCCATACAGTACAAGATGAGCTGGAATGTACTGACCGCTGCTAGAAAATGAATTGAACAACGTGGATTTGGTTTTTTTTTCCTTCCCCCTGGTTGTGTCCATTCAGTGTGCGTTTATGTGAACAAACACGGTGACTATGGCCCCCATCTTGACCGTAAACTGGTGCAGCAGCTCCCAGACCACTTTGGGCCAGCTCCAGTCAACACAGTGTTACAGCAAGCCGTCCAGGCCTGTGTGGACTGTACGTACCAACCCTCGGTGCTGCTCTCCTTCCTGCAGAGCCAGTCCCACACAGGAGGAGAGGTCATTCGAGGTCTGTAGTCTTGAATGCACACACAAGAACACAATTGTTTGGAAAAAAAACGAGCATTTTTTGGTGACTTTTCATCTGGGGATGGGTTGCCGCAGCTGTGTTGCTTTTAGCTTGCGTTATGGATTAATGTTGCTCATATTTGGAAGGATGTTTGTTTGTTCTTCTTGAGGGGCTTTACTCTGTTGATTTTGGTGGTCCAATGCCGCTCTATGAACATCGTGTTTGTTGATTTGGAAAGTCTGGTTGAGATTAACAAGGTTATAATTGCTATTTGGGTGCTGCCTTTAGTTGAATGCAGTTTGCCCCCTTACAAAATGTGATAGAGGTGGCCAGTTTGTTTCGGCATGCAGATCTTACTTTGGCAGCAATATTGTGGATACTCAATCTACACAGTGAACCTGTGTTCACCCGATTGGCTGCAATAAGTGAAAAACTACAATATAGAGAGACCAAATAAAAACACACACTTTAAATACCTGTCAACATACACTGAAATATAAGAAAACATGTTTTAGCAGGTATTCCTCCCTACTATTGCTATCAAGAAATAGGAGACTATCCTGTACCAAATGAAAATCAAACACTGGTGCTGCAGAGTTCTCCAAATCAGAACCCAAGCGTGCTTGCTTCAAGTTGTTTTTGTCACTCGCAGTTGAAGTTCACTGTAAAACCGACAGAACAAAAGACAATTAAATATGATATGGATTGTTAAACACCAAAGCATTCACCCAACCCACATATTAACAAAGTGTGCTGGCCTAATCCTAACATGCAATGGAAATGCCATAGATGAGCGAATGGATATTCACATAAATGGTATGATATTCA
The DNA here is from genome assembly GCF_001891065.2 of Hippocampus comes. NCBI lineage: Eukaryota > Metazoa > Chordata > Actinopteri > Syngnathiformes > Syngnathidae > Hippocampus > Hippocampus comes. Next base: position 4,666,226 of record NW_017805824.1, read on the forward strand.
TAAACCTTCTAACAACTCTACTTTCACACTCACATACAACACATACAAGCAGAGGATAGAACCTTACAGGCGGACATATTCTCTTAGCTCGGTGGGAACAATGACAGTTAGTGGAGTTGAGTAGGGGACCTTCTCTGCCTCATCTTCTTTCTCCTCTACATTCTCTTCTATTGCGCTGCTGTTCTTCCAAATTAACCTCAGTGCTGCGGTACCTGTTCCTGGCACAAGTGCTATTGCACTGAAGCTGCGCAACGTTTAACTTGGACTCGCGTGTCTACTAATGGGGAACTGTGAACATCTGTGAAAGAAGATCACTTAGACATCGGCGATATGGCACACTCCGCATCGTACTGCATTGTTTCATAAGATACAAAAGAAAAACTGCATTACATGGTCTGCTTCAGTGATGAGGATGCTCCGTTTTGATAGATGTTGCCTATACAGTATTTTATTTTCTCACGTAGCTAAGCTAGACTCAAGTTTCTTTGTGCAGGCAGATTATTTAATGCTTCTCTTAGACAGTATTGTGTGTCTTTTAGAGGTGCAACGATTAATCGATTCATTGACAATGAGTTGAGTATTAAATTAATTGATTCATAAAAAATTGGGTCGTAATCAATTAATCGTTATGATCCCTTTTCAAATTTGAAATGGTCCAAATCCTCAGAAATTCAGCTTCTCATCATTCAATATCCTCCAATTTCTGAAGTCCTCCATGAGAGCAGACTGATTATCTTAATCCAAATTTGCTCCGGTGTAAGATATCTCGCAACAAAATACATCGGTGCAGCACCGAAGCAAATGTGTGTCGTGTGAACACCCCTTATGTTGAATACAAAAAAAAACATTTGCATTTACTTTGGAAAACCGTGATCAACTTCTTTTTTTGCCTATTTTGTGACATGTTCTGGCCCAAACCAGTAGCTGAATCATCACTGATTTTTGTTTGTGCATTTTCTGCTCTGTCGATTTGAAATCATTTCTTATTTTTGAATACAGGGATGGAAAACAAAAGAATCAGATGAATCCCTTATTAAAATATTAATTAGTAGCAGCCTTAGTAGACATTGTGCAGATGGTCATATAATGTTGTGGCTGGCTACTGTACAGTATACTGTAGGCCTTTTTTTTTTAAGATTATTAAAAAGGCCACATAATGCTGGTAGCAGGAATACCAACAAACATATACTCTAATAAATTAAAATAAAACGTTTTTTTCTTATTTGTCAACAATTTGGCCTTGGAGGTTGTTTTTACTGTAATCATGACACATTCCCTATTCCATACAGGCAATCATCCAGACCAAATTGGAAGTCATTCTGAAATAAATGTGATTGACTACGCGTGTGTATTTTGGGGCGAAATTACTGACATACAGGATGAAAATAAAAGACAATGCCTGTGGCCACGTCTGACGTGAACGCTGGGACTGTAATCAGAAGTGACATGTGCATCTAACCTGTTTTTGGAAGCTCGGATTGAGTCTCCCTCGAGGGTGGTGGGATTGGGAAGGGTACGGGCCAATGGGGAGGGGATGGGGGAACATTAATTTGTGTGTTTGTGCAAGCTTGGCTTGGGTGGGAGGGTGTTGTGCAGATTGAGGGTTGTGGGTTTGTGCTGATAAAAGGAGGGCGCTTAACCCCAAACCATCTGCTGTTTTCCTTTAACTGTGGATGCATTCAGCCCGCGTGTGAGCAGGTGTGAGCCCACACATCGGACACACACACACACACACACACACACACACACACACACACACACACACACACACACACACACACACACACACACACACACACACACTAATACAGTATGCATTTTTGTTTTGTCTTCCAGTGCGCTCCGAGCATGGTATCCGTTATGTCAAGCTCCCGTCTGTCTCCAGTGCGTCCACAGTGCTGAGGTTCTTGGAGAACCTATGTCAGCATCTGGAGAGTGTCAGCCTGTTCAGCTCACAGCCGTTCAGCCCCTTCAGCAAAAACACACACTTCTTTGACCGGACAAAGTCAGGTTTGTGTGTACAGTATAAACAGATATAAATATTGCAAAATGTGTTATAACATTTCCACCCCCTCCCCGCCAAACAAAAACATAATTGGAAACAGGTTACAAACTATTTCGAAATAGTAGAGCAGCCTTGACCAGGCCTCCTCCATTATCAATGGGCCTCCTATTAATTGTAATTCCAGTGTACCTTCACCGGCCACTTGATTAGGTACACCATGCTCGTAACGGGTTGGACCCCCTTTTGCCTTCAGAACTGCCTCAATTCTTCGTGGCATGGATTCAACAAGGTGCTGTAAGCATTCCTCAGAGAGTTTGGTCCATATTGACATGATGGCATCACACAGTTGGCGCAGATTTGTCGGCTGCACATCCATGATGCGAATCTCCCGTTCCACCACATCCCAAAGATGCTCTATTGGATTGAGATCTGGTGACTGTGGAGGCCATTTGAGTACAGTGAACTCATTGTCATGTTCAAGAAACCAGTCTGAGATGATTCCAGCTTTATGACATGGCGCATTATCCTGCTGAAAGTAGCCATCAGAAGTTGGGTACATTGTGGTCATAAAGGGAATGACATGGTCAGCAACAATACTCAGGTAGGCTGTGGCGTTGCAACGATGCTCAATTGGTACCAAGGGGCCCAAAGAGTG